>NW_027116696.1:177784-203718 GCF_000696795.3 Halyomorpha halys | reverse complement strand
TATATATTTCTACATAGTTTAGATTATTGGTTACTAACATTCACATGGTATGTGGTAAGCATTTTAACTTATTAAAGTCTATTCTTTAATTAATCTCTCTTTTCTCTTTTAAAGTTAAGAACTAGAAATTTTCTTCTGAATCGTATGTCTCTTTGTTAATGTTTTAATTCCTAACCCCATTCAAATTATATCAGAGTTACAGGTTCAGTATAATTTTTTTATTGTCTTTTTTTTTATGTTTTGTAGTTATGAAATTAAAATGGTATATGCATGGAACACAATGATTCCATTATTATAATTCGAATTTTATAATATTTAAAATTATTTTTAATAGTAATATCAATCAATGTTTTAATGTTGTGTGTTTTTAGTTGGCCTTGAGAGCAGGTAATGAGAAAGATGAAGACCAAGCCGACACTGTTGGTTGCTGTTCTCTGAGAGTTGAACATATTACACTTCACAATGAAAAAGATGGTAAGTGTAGCAGCAGAATTGATCTAGTATCTTCACACCGCTTTTTTAATTTTAACAGTCATTTATGTCTGTTAAAGCAACTTTGACTAGCCATGCTAGCCATGAGGGTACTCAACTCAGTTTTCTTTTAAGTTAACCACTTACTCTCATGGGTAAAATATATGTAATTATTGTATTGACTGCAGCCTGAATTAAAGAAATTCCTCAGAGATTGTAATGAAAAGTGCAGATGACATTTCATTCATACTGTTTATCTAGCCACTTATTATTCAGGCTCACTAAACACAAACTAATTTCTATTTATACTGATCCTAGCAGATGTTGATTTGATGAATGAACTTTAAACAGTGGTCAATTATTTGGGTGTCAGCTGGGTTGGATTTAGCTTCTCTGATTTGGTTATACACTAAAGTTTAAATTGTCCTCAGAAAGATAATTTTCTTAAGGAAAATGCCTGACTGACTACCCCCCTCGTTACTCTGAAGTAATGAAGAGGGAGCTTTTGAAATTTAACTCTGGCCCTGGATATCAGTTGAACATTTGGCTATTGGCTGTCGTTTCAAAGTTATATTTTATTTCTGAGTTAATTGATACCAACTTAGTATTAGGAATGGTAGGTACAAACTGACAGGCACATTATGTACTGGAGCACATTATGTACATTTTAAGACAGATTATGCCTATGATAATATAAATATTTTTCCATATCATAAGAGGTTAAAATTATGTTTAATTATGCATTTGTAAATACTTACCAGGAATTAAACAGTTTATCTTAAAATATACAACCTTGGGAAATTGATTGAATTTTTTTCTATTTATCTTATTTTTTAAACCGTTTTGTGAAATTAAGGGGCCCATTTTAATTATTTTTATTAGTTGATCATCAGTTTTTGTCATTCATTCACCACTTGAGCTGTTAAAGAGGTTAGGCTTACTGCAATAGTATGCACAAGTACTGTCGCACTGTCTCTGTTCTTATAGTATAACCACAACAGGAAACTAGGATTTCTTTTTTTGTTAGTAAGGAATAAATTGATATTTTTACTTCAATATCAGGTCTCCTTCCTTCCTCCCTCCCCAGTATTTGTTTAACTGCCTTGTCATAGAAAGTATATTCCTTTCTTCTCCCCCATCCCTATCATTAATCTTCTATTTTAAGTTCAACAGCTGCTTCACAATACATGAAAATGGCAACCTTAGCCATTTTAAAGTGTATTGTTTATATTGCTTATTTTTTTTTTATATCTAATGAAATATTATATTGGGTATTATTGTGTAGGCGAGGCCTTCTATTACTTGATGTCTGTCTTGATTTAAATAATGTATCTCTTAAGTAGCTCAAACAATGCCAATAGAGATATTGTAATCATTGTACTATGATTTTAAGTAATGTGAACATTATACTTAATTTGCTTTTATATATAATGGCAATAGGTATTATAGGTAATTTACTTAGTCCATATTTATGTTTTATTGATACTTCATAGAACTAAATGAAATAATCTATCAGTATATAAGCTATTAGAAATAAAAACTCAGTTAGTTAATATCTAGAACTTTTTGATTATTAATAGTAGATATTGTTGTTATCTTTAGGTAAGGAGTACGTTGTAGTTTTTGACTTTCTTGGTAAAGACTCGATCCGGTATTACAATGAAGTTCCCATTGAAAAGAGGGTTTTCAAGAACTTACAACTATTTATGGAAGGTAAAAAGGGAAGTGATGATCTCTTCGATAGACTAAATGTAAGTATCATTTGTTTCTTGTTTTTAAGTATGGTTCCTATTTTCTATATTTATTATTTTCTGTATTATAGACTAGCATTTTGAACAAACACCTGAACGAGCTGATGGAAGGATTAACAGCCAAGGTATTCCGTACTTATAATGCTTCTTGGACTTTGCAACAACAATTGAAGGAGCTTACGGATCCTAATTACACAGTTCCAGAGATGGTTAGTTCTCATATAACTTACTAGTTTTGTTTAATTTATTAATGGTGATATTAGTAAAAATTCTGTTATAAATGAAGTTTTAGAAACATTTCAGTTTAATGATTTTATTATTAGTAAGACTGTTTGTTATTTGATGATAAGAAGCATTGCGCTTATAAAGGATCCTCAGAAGTTTTGATAATACTATATGAGTAAATTAATATTAATTATCTGTGACCATGAATTATATAAGTTAGTCTAAAAAAGAATATTACTTTACAAGAGAAAAAGTGGCCTAATCCATTTATTGCCATAATTGACTGTAAACAGGATTATTTTGACAGGCCTAGTGCCTACCAGAATATTTGATAATTAGATTTGCGAAGGTACTAAACACCTTTGATTAGTGGATGCATTAAATGAACAAAAAACTAAACATTGGAGTTTTCATAATTTTGTGTATTTTGCCCCTTTGTTCTTATAATATATTATGTCTTCATTAATTGTTTTTTTAAAGGTTTTAGCTTACAACAGAGCTAATAGAGCTGTTGCCATTCTTTGTAACCATCAACGTTCTGTTCCAAAAACACATCAAAACTCTATGGAGAAGCTAAAAGAAAAGATAGCTGCCAAAAAAGATCAGATTGAAGAAGCTGAGAAACAGTATAAATATGCTAAGAAGGATGCAAAGAATGGTTCTGCAAAAGAGAGGATAGTCGCAGACAAGAAAAAAAAGGCACTTGATCGGTTACGAGAACAACTTACGAAGTTAGAAGTACAAGAGACTGACAGAGAAGAGAATAAGACCATAGCCCTCAGTACCTCCAAACTGAATTATCTTGACCCTAGGATATCAGTTGCTTGGTAATTATGATGTATTTATTATTTAATTGCAATTAATATACTGTTAATTATAGACATCTTAACATTTTTTGTTAATTGATTTGTATATTTTTCATAATTTGTTCCATCATGCCCTTTCCACCAAATTAGTAAAATAAAAACTGAGGGCAGTGTTTCTTTTGTAATTTTTTAATTAATTCACTTATTTATTTCTATATTAATTTGTCAATATTCAGACAAAAGTACTAGAAAGTTCAATTAAGTTTATTTGGATGTTATTTTACCCGGTAAAGAGTATAGAATTTTAAAAATGCACAGTAATTTCTGATGCAATGGAGAAATGTTTAATCGGCAGGGCAGGGGAGGAGTCATTAATGGAAAGAGGTACACTATCTGGTTTGGAGGGAGCGGTAATAGTTGTTAAATCAGATATGGATTTAAAACCTTAAAATCTTTTGATGAGGTCTTAAAGATATTGGCAAGTTATGTGTAGGGATTAGAGGTCATATTAAAGAGGTTGATAATTTTGTCTTGGAAAAGGAAAGTAAAATAAACTAGCACTGGTTTGATGAAAACATTTCCTAAACCAGGGGTTGCCCCAACAAGTCGATCACGAGGCCAATTTGAGTTGATCATTGATTGCTCACAATGTCTAGGGCGGAATTCCATGGACTTTGAAGCGATTGTTGAAGACAAAACTTTCAAGCTACAGTCTCAGACATATGCCATATGGATTAGAAGTTATTATCCATGTTGTTATATGAGTTTTTTGGCCCTTTAAATAATTATTGTTGTTGTTTATTACGTAGGTAGATAAACAGTATATCTGTATTTAAGTATGCTTTGTACTCAGTGAGCTATTGATAAGTTAGCAAAAAGTAAGTCATATTGTTCTTTCATGATACATTTTCCTGGCCCCCCCAAAAAAAAGCAATACTGGAATATTGATATCAAATTATAAGCCAAACTGTGCAGTTTTATAACAAATTTTTTGCAAATACAACCTATAAATTGTAGTTAATAAAAAAATTTAAGTACATTTTAAATTAGTAAAAATCTATGTTTATAAAGTGTTGGAAAATCGAATTTTTAAGTAACGCATGTACAGAATGCTGCTGTCAAAAGTTGGGTGGAAATTTATTTTCTTCATGAGGCTATATTTCAAAAACTTAATAAGTAATTTAGAAAATAAAAAATAGTTTTTAACATATATATTATTTATCTACCCATACCTCGCTGGAATGCACCTGATTCTGAAACAGTGTATAAACATAATACACATATCACACTCCTTCTTCCTCCTTAGACAACAAATCGATTGCCACACAATTATAAGATAAAAAGTTGATCTTATATACAGAAAAGTTGGGCACCTCTGGTCCAGACACTTACAAATAAAGAAAAGTCAAATAAAACGCTCATAATAATGCCAGTAAAAACAATGTTGATTAATATCTCAAACCTTAAGGAATGAAACATCTAAATTTTTCAAAAAAAGCAATTATACTTACTATTACTTTTCAAGATGGCTTTGACCTTATTTGTGGCATTGCTTTAATGAGTTTATATTTATAGCTGCTCAAATAGGATGTTACCCAAGAACTTTTCAAAGCTTCTAAAGGTTTTATATATATACAATGTTATACATAAAATATTAATAATGTTTAATTGAATGATAGTTTTTAATTTTTTTTTTTTTTTTTTTTTTTTTTTTTTTTTTTTTTTTTTAGGTGCAAAAAGTACAACGTACCAATTGAGAAAATTTATAACAAAACACAACGTGACAAATTCCGATGGGCTATTGACATGGCTGGTCCAGATTATGTTTTTTAACAATATGGATGTTCTCTTTGGTTTACTATTATACTGTGTAAAAATATGTTGTGTGTGTATATGCGTATATACACACACAAATTTATCATCTAAAAGTATTGAATTGTTTTTTGACTTTCTGTACAAGATTTATTTTTATGATAAAACGTCTTTCTGTCTAAGTTTATTGCCCCTCTATGGGGAGTCCTAGAATATTAATGTAAAAAAAAAAGAACAAAAAAATTTATATATATATATATTATCAGTGTGCAAGAAAATTTATGGAACATTCTGTGAAAAACCGGTGAGATTGGTAGATCAATCTGTTATGGTTTTGAAAGGCAATGATTTTGAGCCTTTGTATAGTGTGTTGTTCAATAATTCAATGTATAATGTAATTTTTAATTTTAAAAAATGTAATACTTATAGAGTGGCATTTTATACCTTTCAAATTCTCATCTGGGTAAAGTAGAGAAGTGTGTACTACATGGTAGTAGGATGTTATTTATAAAGTTTTATTATCTATTTATTGTTTTATTTATTGTGTCAAGATCCTCTAAGATAAGGATTGGATACGAATTTTGTTAAAAGTTTTATTTAGTTTTTTTTTTTTTAATTTATAATCGAAGTTGGAACTTGTACATAATTTATGTATGTATGTTAGAGTATATCCAACCTATCAATGCCTAGGAATATTTTAGTGTAAATTTTATTAGGAAATTTTTATATTATATATATGAAATTTACAGACATTGTAAAAATTAAAAAAAAAATTACTTAAAATTTAGATATTAAAGCACAATATATATTCTAAGTTAAAAAAAAGTAATAAGAAAGAAGTAAAATTGAATTGTATTTAATTAAAAGAAAGAAATTTCAAATAAAAAGAATTTGATTTATTTTACAGATTTAATGAACTTTATATATAACATAGCAGTCTTTTTTTTTTTTTTTTTTCCATGAACATTCTCATTTCCATTAACTATTCTATTACCTCTATGACTTTAAATTGTACTGGCTTAGAAATATTCACTAATAGTAGAAATTTTATTTTATAAAATTATCACTTTGCAAGGTCTTTCTGAATACCTCTAATACTCAATAACTGTAAAATTTCTTGTGTTTGATAATATTTCACTATGTGAGATAAACTTATGGAGGGAGGGGTTCTTATGATGTTTTAGAAGCAGAACGGCCCCCCATTGTGGGACAGCTCAGATAGATTTTGCTTGGTTTGATTTTTTCTGGTATTAAATTTGATCCCATCATGTTTCCCAAGGCCAAAGCCAAATTATTAAATTTTCCACTGACTGTTAGCCACTAGAGAACAGTCAAAATAGGCCTCATCTCATCTTCTAATATTGATACATATGTACTGGCTTTTGTTAATTGAACTGTTATAATATTGCACATAATTTTGACTTTCATTATAACTTTTCACACAAAATGTTGAGGTTTTAAATCTCTAGCAAAAACTATTTTTTTAAAAAATATATAATTTTTTCAGCTTCTTCATGATATTTATGGAGAGTAGACAGACCCATACTTTTATTATTGCTTATTAATGCCATGATCAAGAATGAGCCAGATTTAAAATGTATTGATACACAATAAACTAAACACAACTATTCAGTTCACATTTATAATTAAATGAAAGGTTTTACATATAATAACATTAATGAGGGGTAGGATTCACTCATTGAAGAGAATCTATTGAATGATAATATTTGTGCCATTGCTTATTTTTAGTATAGAAGGAAGCAATGTATAAGTTCTATACCTTAAGTTTTTTTTTGTAAACAAGCTAAAATTTTTATAAAAATAGAGATTATTGAATTTTAACAAATATAACAATACTTATATTTGTTAATCAGTCACAGTCATTGAGGTTCTTCATCAATTGTCCAGAAGTAAAATAAAATCTAAGTGATTTAGGCAAACATTTATCTTCTAGAATAAAAACATAAATAGCCCTTTTTTTGCTCTTTCTTCATCAGACTTTTCTGATAACAGTTCCTTTTTGGACACTTATTCAATAAATTTCTTGTTTTCTCTCCTTTATTCTCTAATAAAGTATTCAGACCAAATATTATTTTTTATAAACCCCACTTTCACTCCCTGAACTCTTAATAGAGAATTGCTGGATTGGGGTGAATCATTTGAATTTTTCAGAGAAGTTAACTCTTTCATAAGATATCTGATTTATCTGCCTTTTCTATTTTGAACAATCCTGAATAAGGGGACTGTTCTGTTCAAAACTGATCACCCTAAGAATACCATATTTCATGGCCGGTCGGCTAAAAATTATTTTTGGTTTACAATTGTCAATATTGAACCTTAGTAATTGAACACAAGATCAATAAATGTTAACCCTTTTCCCTCAGAATTTGATTTTTTAATTTTTGGGACCAAAATTACAAGTTTCCATTGGATGGTTTTCAAAACTCAACCATTTACTGATTTGTTTTAAAATGGCAGCCAAACAGAGATTTCTTTGCCCATATCTCAGACATTTAAGAAGATGGAGGAAAGATATAAATTATTTCAAAATAATAATACTCAGGCCTAAAAACAGAAAAGAAAAATACTGTCTCTAGTTTTTATCCAAAATAACTTGGCTTATTTTATTTAGATTGGGACCAGGTTACTTGAGGTAGATACTCGGAATTCTACATAACCATTGATGCTAACAAGGAACTTACAAAAGGAACAGCAAGAAAATGCTATCAGTATACTTCCCAAAGTTGCTTCTTTCAATTAAGACAGAAATCTTAAACAACATAATCTCACTACAAGTTTGGTTGGTTCGTTATTGCATATTTGGGTTCATTTAATAACAGGAAGAGTACTTGATTATATCTTAGCCCAACACTGCATAAACAATAGGCATGTCTTCCTAGAAACCTGAGTTATATTAATTCTAACTTTCATATAGCTGATTTTCATCCTGCTCAATAAGTATGGGAAGCCTGCCTTACAATTTTTAGGTTTACTTTTAGCACTGATTAGTAAGGAATGTAATTCTCTATGTATTAAAAGTAATGTTTGATCAACTCTATATTATAGTAGTAATAAAGAAAGTGTTAAGAAATAATTTTTTTTTAAAAGTATATGAAGATTATATTTCATTTAACAAAATTTCAATATTTCTATTCAAATTATGAATAATACCCATAGTGTCCTTTTACTTCAGAAAAAATTGATTATCAATAAAAAAATTTACTACTTAAAATACCAGATAACTGGATGAGAAGCTAAGGGTACAAGTGATAATTTTGTATGATTATTGATTATTCCACAATTTTGTCAATTATAAGCGTAAATTTTGCAGAGGCACTGGTAGAGAGAAATAACCCTCTAATTCAGAAAATTGCCACCTGTAGCAGGCTTCTCACTTCCCTATACATTATTTGAAATTTATCCTATTATTTAAAAATATGATAAGATAATAACATCAGATTAACTATTACATACCCCAACCTAATTAATAATTAAACAGATATATATACATAAAACAACAGGAGTTTCTAATGAAATTATATATTAAATTCTTTATACCAAGTAAAAGAAAATATTACAATACCTAAAAGTAACATTAATATTAAAATAACAATTAAATTTTAAGTGAAACTTACACTAGGTATGAATACAACCAATTATATACAATCTACTGAAACAAAAAACCTTTAATAATAAAATTATAATTCTAAACGGTGAAAATTTAAGACCCCTGAAATGGATACCATTTCATTCATTTATAGATTATAAATAATGATTCAGATTCTGAATCTTAAATTACAATTTACAAAGTTATTAACTGCAGTAATACAACAGTAAAGAAAGTCGTAACATATTTACATTGGCATGGAATATACATTTAAAATAACATTAAAAGTAAACAAATAAAATCACATTTTTACTTTTTATCTTCATTAAAGTCATCTTCAATTCTTATAAACAAATTCTTTAACAATTGCAGAATACTCTAGAAAAAGAATTAAAAAAATAATTTTAGATGTTCATAAGTAGGAGTATTCAACTCGTAGGTCAACTGTAGGAACAACTATCACGTAGAATCTTCACTGTTGTCATCAACCTAAAAAAAAATGTTAAATATTATTACGTTTAGTTCACACTATAGTAGAAAAGCAATGTAAAAATATCTCACTGTTGGTAAACAGTGATTAAAAATTAAGGTAAAAGAGAATTCTCTTTGTGTATCTATTCAGCTATCTATATGTTAAAATATTAAGAAAGTTCCAGACTCATATTTTATTTATTGCGATGTGTTCTAACTTAATCCCTCATAATAATCAATCCATTTTCTTAGCTATGCACAGTTGTAAAATAACTTGGACATTAGCATAATTTTACTTTTCCCATCATATTCTCAGTAAATAAGTAAATATTTTAATGAAAAGTTATTTTGGTCTGTTGAAACAATGGTTTCCAATAATTGTTTATGATTGCGTTAATATGCAATAATCTTTCAACATTATTTTTTGAAAAGGAGGGAGGCCATATTGCTTCTAAAAGATTATTGGGATCCTATTTAAGTATCGGTTGCTCCCGCTCTTCTAATGTCAATATTTTCAATTAAAAAAAAAAAGGAAACAACAAAAAATATCTAAGGTCTAAGAGACCAAAGAATACCAAGAAAAAGAATAAACCATTTGCTAAACAGAAATCAGAATTTTCCACAACTGACTCTAAAGATTGAAGATTAATCCCTTTTTCATTATAAGCCTTCTCATTCGACCGACTCTGAATGAACTCAAAATGATGATTTACCATAGTTACATGAACCATATCTGAAGTTACATTAGTGGAAACAGATGATTGAGAGGCGTATCATTTCCCAGATGCCCAGATTATTTAATGCCTGAGTATAGGTTAATCACCAGTATAACTAAGATAGGGAGAAGATTGTTGTTCTTGACATAGAAAGCGATGATTTTCATGTAATACTAATGATTAAGTACCATGAATGCTAATGTCCGGAAGCCAAGGATAGGTACCTCCTATATGTATGCCTACTTACACTTACCTGTGAATAGTTAGGATACAGTTAGTTGAGGATCTCTGGGAAAACATTTTTTAGAGATACTTGACTTTTTAAACTAATTATTTCAGTACAAATTGATAATCAAGGAAATGATCTGTGAGTTGTTAAATTAAAATTTATTATAATTATAAAAAATTAATAAATAAAAAATAATGGAAAAATCTTAACTGTAATCATCCAATCGGTTTTTCACCTAACTGAAACATTTTCCAAATTGGATGAGTCCCCTTTTTGAAATTAAGCTCATCATTTATACTTTTATAAAAATGTATCTGATTTTAAACATAGTTTAATAAAACTAAAGTTTTGAGTGATTGACAAAAGTACTTTTATTTCCAAAATAAGTTTACTGAATTACTTGACATATATTTTTATTGGTAAACACTTTTTTAAGTAAGACAGTAATATTAACTGTAAGCTCAATATTGACAAACTATTTTGACATCATGTTATTTTAATAGTCCTTTTTATTTTGTTTTCTGAATCTGAACCCCTAAGCCAATCCAATTAAAGACAACTTACATCACTGACAGTAGGTGACTCGGCTTCTTCCTCAACAACTTCATCATCTTCGTCCTCTGATGGAATCTCTTTTTTGCTCTTCTCTTTAATCGATGAATACAACTTCAACTCCTCTGGCTTCAAGCTCTACAAAACAGGGCATAAACAAAAAAAAATTGATAACAATTTATGGTGCTCCATGATTGGCTTAATCTATTATTTTAAAGAAAATACTAATCAGGAATGAGAAAGACATTTTAACTATTGCATCATCAGACTGGGAGAGTAGCATGTTATTTCTAGGGTCAATCTACTACAGGATCTCAGATTAGTTAAAAGAGAATAAATGATCATGTTCACCGTAATATTTATTATGTTCTAAAAAATGAGGAATAAAGATTTAAAAAAGAAATACTGAATGAAACCATAGGTGGTTTGAATAATTTGTAAAGTTAGGGGAATCAAAAGAGAGGATGAGAAGGATGGCGGCATAAGATTATCTGTTCAGAGCCCACGTACAACTTGGCAAATGTCAAACGTTTGTTCTAAAAAAAATATTTTGAGTGGCTGACCTTTGGAACATGATGAATTCATCAGTAACTGACCTGACAGGAAGCGTCTTCAGTTTGACAAAGTGCTTTTACAAACAGACTATGTTTAACCTATTTTAATGAAAACATAACACAACTTCACATTTCTTTCTCCCAGTGGTACAAATAAATGTATACTAGTTTTTTCACAACCTGATCTTGACAAGGCAACAGAGAGTTGTTTACCAGAAAAACAGTCTTCTCTTGAGTAGGCTCAAATATGCTTAAAAAATTGTCTTTGTGATCAATTTATAGTAACTGAAAATGATACTATAACAGAAAATCGTACTCTTCTAAAACTAAATGGTAAATGAGTGGAAATCATACGACAATAAAGCTTATTGTCTACAGTTTTCCACATTAATTGATACTTATGGTACTGCTAAGTTTAAATGGATAAAGCCTTCTTCAATAAATGTCCTACCTACAGTAAAAATATCAATTCTGACTAGTAGATCCTAAAAATTAAACAAAATCTTCAGCTTTACACATAAGTATAGGTAACAAACCTTGAGAAATGTTCGATAATTATTTACATATTCTTTCTTTGCATTCTCCAGTTTCTGTTCATAATTCCTCTTTTCCAAATCACTCAATAAAGACCAGGCTTTGATCGCTTTTTTCTCACTTAAGCCTTTCTTTAAATAATCATCTCTGAAAAGAATGAAAGGCTCCCTAAAATAAAACAAATAAACAATATTATTTCTTAAACATGAATTGTTATGGTTAAAATTAAAATATATTATTAGAAATAGGAAACTTACGCTGGAGTGGTAGGTGGCTCTAATGATAGAAGTTCCTCCTCAGTATATATTTTTGTTCTCTGAAATACAAATAACACTAATTGTAAAAAATAGAATTAGAATATAAAGCAACACAGTTTGTTATATGTAACACCATTCTAATAATCAAATAAGGTAAAACAAAAAGCTCAAAATTTTTTCAGGATCCTAAGAGCATTAATGCATACTATCTATCATAACTTATTTTATTACTGCTTTAAAGTATTAAAATAATTTGGAAGATGCAAGCTTCAAATTAAGACAAGATAGCATTTTGTACATGTGGTGTAGTACAACTGATTTATTTAAGTATGAAGTAGTTTAAGGGTACTCAACACTATTTTCACAAAGTCAAACTGATTAGAAACAGTGGAACCCTTGCACCAGCCATGACATTAACTTCCTAAGAAAAAATAGATTTCTAGAAGAAAAATAATTGACATTTTTTATTAGTGCATAAATCATTCAAGATGAGTTAGATTAATAACAGAATGAAAATTGAAAGATTGAAACATGTGTTGACTAAATGTTTGGGCATCATCTTCTTTAGCTGTTGAAGTAGACGGTCTTTTGGAGAGTTTATACAACCTTTACTAGTAGCTAAAAAGGGTATGAGTTCAGATTGTTAAGCTGGAGGGGGCTCATATACCTAGCATTGAAAGAGGAAAACTTTGACTTTCCACCAATCATGACAAATCTGTATTTAAGCCACAACAAACCATTTAATACAACTTTATGTGTGAACCATTGCTTCCCATTACACAACATAAAAAATATCTCATAATTTTTCTCATTGCATCACATCATAAGTATTAAATAGCAGAGGCCCTTCAAAAGTGCATTAGGTGGCAACAGATCCAGATCATACAAGAGAGATAATGTCCTAATGGCCCTGAGATAGGCAGGGATGTAGACCACACAAGTTGCAGAGAGTATCACCAGCAAAATGACTGAGTAGGCCACAGGCTCAGTTTGATCAGTTGAATCATTAGGAGAATAATAATAGGCAACTTCACTGGGTTCAATCGCTAAAACTGCAAATAAAATGTTCACATCTTCCTTTAAGAAGTGTAATCCTTTTTCCAACGATATGTTAGAACTTAAAACCTTAAAATTCTAAACAAACTTAAATTACTACAAAAAAAAGAAAAAAAAAAAAAAGAAATAAAAATGTTTAATAGAACCCTTTTTTGTTAAACCAACATACACCATGATGACAAAGAAACGCACACATTCATTGATCAATCACACACCAAGTTTTCTTATGTAATTCCCTACAGATAAAGAAAATAACTTAAGATAGAATATAAAAGTAAGAGCTAAATGATTGGAACAGTTCAAACTCACCTTATTTTTGTCAACTATTAATGAGTTTTCAGTTCCAGCTGGAGTTTTTTTAACAACTTCTAATGTTGTTTGCCTAAGTTTCTTTTTTGGATTGCCAGACACACCAGGTTTAAGTTTCTTCTTAGGTGCATTACTTGCCAACTCCTCCTCTCTCTTGTCTTCGGGTAGAGAATCAAGATAAGTAGCATACTCCAATTTGTAATTCTCAAGAAGCTAAAAAATTAATTTAAGAACAATGAACTAGAGATTACCTAATAAACGAACATTAATTATTTTTAGATATAGTAGGATTCAACATAATGCGATTAGAAGTAGACTAGTTAAGAGGGAGATATTTTTCTCCCAGAAAAGATTTTAAAAAATTTAATTAAATATTGATATATATTAGTATTAGATTTATGGAATCACATTCAAATTATGGTTTGACATTGTTTTCTATTTTTTTAATAGTTTAAATTTTATTCAGGGTGGAGGTTGTAGTTTTTTTTCTTATATTTACTGAACAGAAATCAAAATTTCATTTTCTACAACCCAAATAAACAAAACTAAAATGGCTTCAATATGTTGAGTACATTTTTTTCCATATCCCTCTACAATAGGCTCCTTCTGTATGTTGAACAGAAACTGGGTGATTATAAGGTGGGTCCTGGCCGTTTAGGTCTACTATTGATCAAATCTTCGCCCCGAGACAAATCTCTGAGAAGATGAAGGAATATCAGCAGACAACTTGGATGCTATTCAGTGATTTTTGGGCTGCCTACGATACAATCATAAGGAGCTATGAATGAACTGGGGCTTCCTAGTAAAATCACCTGATTAGTAAAATGCACAATGGTGAGCACAACCTGCCAAGTAAAATCCTGTGGATTATCAGAGCCTTTTGAAGTGGAATGTGGCCTAAGACAGGGTGACCCAATTGCTCCTCTCCTGCTTAATATCGCTCTACACGCGATCATAAATAGAGCAGGAATAAATCAGGAAGGAACGGTATTCACAAAGATGGTCCAAGTTCTAGCCTATGCAGACATCGTCATCAACAGTAGATCCCTGTAGAGCATTAGGGCTGCTTTCGAAGCGATAGATGTCAAAGCAAAAAGGAAGGGCCTGCATATTAATGGGAAAAAATCAAGATTATGCTGTTGGGTAAGAAGCCTCTGGACCAGAGGCAGAGTCGCCTTGTAATGGGCCCATATAATATCGAAGTGGTAAGAAGTTTTTCTTATCTTGGTTCTATTATCAATGAGAACCAGGATGAAGAAGAAGTGAAAAGCAGAATTGCTTCTATTATTATATGCTGGAAATAGATCTTATTTCTCCATTGTAAGGCTAACAAAAAGCAAACTTGTTAGCCTTACCACCAAGTTCACCGTGTACAAAACGTTGATAAGGCCAGTCGTCACATATGGTAGAGAAACTTGGACCCTAAGCAATAAAAACATTAACCTGCTAGACAGGTTTGAAAGAGTAATTCTGAGGAGAATCTTAGAACCTGTATGCGAGAATGGTAATTGGTGAAGAAGGAAAAATGGTGAACTTTTTGGGCTCTATAAGGGATGCAGCATCTCCTCATATACAGAGGCTTAAATGGCTTGGCCATGAAATAAGGATGAGCAAGGAAAGAGTGGTTCATAAACTGTACAGTCACGTTCTGGATGGTGTGTGGCAACGTGGCAACTAATTTTCAAATATTTTTCCCTTTTGGCTTAAGTTGAGTAAAGAGGTGGACCACATATGGTTCAATTCCCGGCTTAATGATCCTCAGACTCCTACATGTTGGGAACCATTGCACTAGCTGTACATTTATCATAAAAATTTGTTTATTGCTCCTTAGTCTACAAAATATGCTCAGTAGCAAAAAACAATTTTTTTATCTACACTTTAGCTATCACTCCCCCCATTCTCTCCTCTCCCTCCCTCTCCTCGATCTTCCAAGCTGTCTAGAATTTGCTTTTACAATTTATGGTAACCCCAAGTATTAACCAAGAGTGAACACATAAGAAATACTATCCGATACAACATAACAAAGTAAGTAAAATGGAATTAATTAATAAAAATAATTTATATTATACATTAAAGGTTAATTGTTGAGTCAGTATTCAGGCTTAGGTATAGACTTCGCTTACCCAAACCTGTCCACCAATTTCAGAAAAAACTGATGATTAGATGGGATTAGGTATTGAATAAAACTAACATAGAACTAGTTTAATCTAAGACCATGAAGGAACAGGAAATATGTATTTCTGCTACTAGAACAATCAAGTTTTGGTACTCTAAAGTTTAATCAGTTATTGATAATATTAATAATCAGTTATTGGTTAGTTTAAGTTAAATCAGACATTACTTGACTAATCCACTTGTCCTAAATATCTTCAAGTTTTTTTCTTCTCAAATTGTACTTATTTATTTATTTTTATTCTATTTGTTATCTAATAAACCAAATCTATCTTCTATATGGAAAAAATAAATTAACCCCTACTAACACTGACTGGGCCAGACTCTATGCCTAGCCTGCATTGTATTATAAGCCAATAAAAATATATTTATCTATCTAATATAATATTTTCCTTAAATAGTAATTAATTTTAATTTTTCCTCAAATAGGAAAGTATGCGTAGAGGTAAATTATTAATTTTATAAATAATAATACATACATGTTTCACTTTTTCAGCATATTCCTCCCTCTCAATTTTGGGTACTTCCTTCCACAACCTGGCTATCTCTTGTAAGCGCTGCTTAGGAGTCTCAAACTTTTCCTTGATGTTTGGGTCCTTCAACATCAAACGGGAGAACAAACTATAAGCAGAGTTTGGAGGCTTCTCAGGTTTACCTTCAACTCTGAAAGTGATTCACATAATGAAAATTATTCGAAAAAGTCACATATAATTTTTACAATTCTATCTTATTTATGAATCCATAAATCAATAGATTCATAGAGAGTAAACTTAAAAAAAAAACTATAAAGTTACTTCGACTAATCGTACAACTTTAATCGATATAATTAAGAAACATAAAGCAAGACACTAAACAACATTTACAACAGAACTTTCCACTTAAACTCTTTTTGAACACTATTAGAATATTGTACGAAAACTACTCAATGTACAAAAAAATTAAAAGAAAATGAACTGTAGGTAATTTTATCATCTTCATTTTAATATAAGATTGATTCATTTAATATAAATTATCTTTTGAGTGAAAATCCTACTTGCAAATCATAAGCCAATAAATTGTTAATTATTTCTTTTTTTAAGATGACTGATTTTTTTTATGAAAATATTGGACATCAGATTTGTGTTTAGCACCTCCTCACCCTAAAAATGAAGTGAACTTCTAAAAAACAATTACAAGATAGCTCTCCACTTGAAGCTCTTTTTGAACACCATTGGATTATTACAATATTAGACCAGACTATAGTGTAAAAACTAAACATTTTACAAAAAAATGAAAAGAGCATGAATTGTAGGTAATTTATTTTCTCCTCTTTATTTGAATATTGGATTACCTTTAATATAAAACACTTATTAGGAACCTTATTAGCAAAAAATAAATAAATAAAACTGATTTTTATTGCTTTTATTCAGATGATTTATCAAAATTGCAGAAAAGATTTGGGGATCTGATATATGTATTTAATAAAGTTTAAGTCAACTGTGATGACCCTGGGTAGTTTCCAAAGAATTTGGATGTACAGAGCCATAAATAATTTATTTTCCAACTTTTTTGAAACTGCCTCCTTTTATAGAAAACTCTAGCAGTTCATTGTAGAGGAATATTGAACATACAAAAAATGTAGCAAACTTTGTTAACTTTAAATATAAGAAGATGGTCAGGGTTGCGGTCAAAAAAAGAACAAATAGTGTAAAACTATTTTAATGTCCGAAGTTTAGCAGGGCTTCATCAGGGCTGTTCAAAGTGAAAGGTTGAACGGCCCTGATGAAGCCCTGCAAAGTGGGGCAAAACATCAGACATTAAAATAGTTATAAACTATTTGTTCTTTTTTTGACCGCAACAATCAACAATCAATAATATCTAAAAGAAATAAAATTCAAGAGGACAGAAGAAGGTTTAGGGCAGGAAATGCTGATCATTCCTTAATTACAAAATTACTCAGATTGCACTAACTCTTAAGAAACCTCAAAACAAGAATTGACAAGACTATTATACTTTATTTTGTTCTAACAAGAAAGAAATTTGGCAGATTGTCTTACAGGAAGAACAGATGAACTATAAATGTTTAAAAACAAAATATTGGTGGAGAATTTAGAAGGCTACGAAATAAAATCATTGAGCATGTACTCAGTAAATATAATGGAAGTTAAACTTGAACATTGTTAAGGTTAAAATAGGCAACATATACCTAAAAAGGTAATTAGTACTCAACTGAAGGACAAAAGTCTGAGGTGATAGACCAACAAGTCAGTGAGAGGGTAGCAACAGATCTGAGAGGCAGAAGTAGTTGAATGTGTTACATCATCTTAACAACCTTGATTCTGCAATGAGTGAGTTGACTAATTCATGGCGGCCACAAAGAATGAAAATTCTTCGCATGATACCCACTCTGTATGTATGCAATAGTGAAGTAGAGGGTAAACAAAAAACAACTAAAAGGTTTTGTTTTTCATGTCATGCAGTTTTTCAATTTCAGGGACTTTTTAAATATTGCTCGATTTAACTATCTTAAAGTTTCCTCTTCCTGTTTGAGCTAATATTTCAAAAGTGACAGCTTAAAAAGGGAAGAGGAGACTTTAAGATAGTTTAATCGAACTACATTTAAAAAGTGCCAGAAATTGAAAAACGGCATGAAACCCTCCTCTCCCGCCCTCAGTGGTAGCCTTACTTATCTAACTTTTCAAACAGATAATTATAGCGAGTAGGTTGGTCGATGGACAACATGTCACAATCTCCCAAGAAGAGATCATAACACAAAAAAAAGGCAATCCTTCCCCACCAAACCCGCCCTGCTAAGACCCCTGGGGAGCGACGGTCCTATATTACTTTTGAAATATTAACTTAAAACGGGAAGAGGAGACTTTAAGATAGTTTCATCGAGCAATATTTAAAAAGCGCCTGAAATTGAAAAACGGTGAATTGAAAATCTATCTTATCTAACCTTTAAGATTTTGGTTTTGATGAGACTAAGAGAAGTAAAGTTTAGTGATTATTGATTGCAGCAATGATTACTGACTGGATAAAATAAAAAATTTCAGTTCAATAAATCTTATCATAAATATGATTATAATTACATACCTGTCCAAGATTTCTTTTTCAGCTTTAGAGAGCACTGACTTATAAGGTGGCGCTTCAAAGTTTGGATTCTCAGCAGTATACAATTTGATTTCCTCCTTCAAAAAATAAATAAATAAACAATTGGTATTAATACAAAATTTATATTTAAAAAATATAGGTTAGTCATTCTATAAATATTTTAAAACAAATAAATGGCTTAGAATGGCTGACCAGCCTATAATCTGTACTCGTATTTGCATAAGGTGTTCACATAAGTAGCATTTTTTTTTTTTTTTTTTCTATGTGATGACCAGGATCAACAAACTTTCTTTAAAACTGTAATATTATGAATAATTTTGGGGAAAAAATACATACAATAAAAAGAAGTGGAGTAGAATGGTTTGGATATGTCAGCCCAATTAGCCCTCATCGAGACCCATGAAAATTTCTCGAGGCAATACCAGTAGAAGCTATTCAAGGAAGACCTCAATACAGCTATATTAGTTACATAACCAGATCGGACCAAGCAAAGGGAATGACTACATAAGACATGGCTACTCTAGTGTGACACAGGAAAAGATAGAGATCATGGATTGAAAATTGACGCTAAAAGGCACAAAGAGAAAGTTAAATAAGAAGGATTAAAAATGGACTTTACTTTTACATCATACATGACGTACTATCCTATGGGTTGTGCATATCATGCTGCCTCCTTAAAAAAATCTGAGTAAACAAAAGATTATTTAAAAATTTATTTTTGAGTCGATACAATATTGATCTAATTAAGTTAAAGAAAAGTCAATATAACACAATAATGTTATACATGGGATGATTAGTTCAACCTATTTTAAAAATTTTTACAGGAGATAAAAAAAATTGCTTTGTATACTGGAGTTTTATACTCTTGGTGAATTATGCTTTGCTAGATGATGTAATGCATTGAGAAAATGTGAAAATAAAGTAAAAACATTACGTAAAGAAAGTGGATTGAACCAATTTTAAATCCGTAATATATGCAATGAACAATATAATGGTTGTATTGTATATATTTAGGACCATTCTTACAGGTATCCCATAAACTTTATTAATATTTTAACAGTGTTCTACTCCCAAAAAAAAAAAAAACTTGAATGTAATTTGTGAAACCTCCATTAAACACATCAGCTAAAATTTAATGAGAACCTGTAAGGACTGCCTTAGCTAATAGATATTCATCACAGTTACCAGGTACTTAATTTCCGCCTCATGAGCCCAGCGGATCCAGGGCATCTTCTTCCTGTTACTCATATCCTTCCATTTTTCCTTGCATTCAGCTAAAAAGTCTGCAGGCACAGGTAAGTCCTCTTCTTTTAAACGTTTTAGTTTATCTTGATAAAACATCTATAAAACAGAAAAAAAAACACCCAAAATTTTAATGGAACTGAAAATTAAAATCTTTTATTCAACAATATCTATGAAAAACATTGAATAGAACCCAAAGTTTGAAATGAGAAGAGAGTTCAAAATTAAAAAAAGCTATGGTTATTCTAAAAGAATTAGGTCTTAGAAAAGAAGTAAGCCATGATATCTTGAATGTTTATGTAAACAGCTAAAACACTTAAAATTAATTTCATATAGGATCTACTCATTTTATACCATAGAAGTGAGGCCAAGGTGGTTAGGTGCATAATAATAAAATCTAAAATAAAATTAACTTTTTAAGGTTAATTATTGAGCCCAACAACTGCACAAGTCTTGATCGTTATTTATGGCACAGAGGTAATTTTAAAAAAATTATTAAAAATTGTATGATCCATACCTATATTTATGTGATTTAATTATTTCATATTATTCTGGTTTCAACATGTTGCGAGAAAATGATACATCATGTGTCTCTGGTCATTTCACATTTTTTTGTTTTAATTAGATGTTGGAGAACATTCAAACTGAAATATTAGTGAAATTTACCAGACTGTAGAAATCAATGAAATATTTGAAATTTCTCCTGAGTAAACAATTTTTTTTTTCAAATATAATTTGTTCTAAAGAACTATTTAAATCCCGTTGGCTTTGCAAACTTTTTTTTAATGTCCAGTCATATCTAATTCCTCTGAAAAGCAGTCAGCTAAACAAATTAAACGTGATTGGACGGACTGAAAGGCTCGAACTGAGAGAATCCTAATGCTAGACTTATCACAAACCTTATACTTTCAGATACACACACTGGTTCCTTGTTAGGTTTGTTAAAAAAAAGGGAAATGCTGCTGTTAGAAAAAGATCCAAAAATATACTTTAGGTCACAAATAAATTGAGCTACCAGATTGGCTAAGTGGGGAAGAAATAAATACTGCATCTATTACAAATACTTTTGCCCAATGCTCAGAATGCCGACAACACCTATTTCATTTTATAAAGTTTAATTGTATATTTATAAAATTAAATAAAAAAAAATCAAACCTTGAATGGGGTTACTGGCTTCAGCGGTCCAGATACCATCACTTTATCTTTCTTCACTTTAGAACTTTTCTTGATCTGCATAGCTTCTAAAGGATGCTCCTCACTGAAAAAATAACATGAATTTAATGAAAGTAATTGCTTGAATAGTGGCACATCTGACAAAAAAAAAAAGTTTTGGTTTTATTTAGAAATGTATGTGTTCCAAATAATATTACAGCAGAGAGGGATTTCTTTATCTGCTATGGTCCCTCTACAGACTATTAGTTTTATTAAGTTAGTAGGGTTGTAAAAACCTAACCACTGTCTACGACACAATCTATAAAATATGTCAAATATAAAATAAAATGATGAGTTAAATATTGACTGTGAATTATATATGAGGAGAAGATGATAGAGGATGCGGTCAGCGAACAAAACAAATATATATGTGTGTTCTTCACAGACCACACTCCCAACCATCTTCTCATTTAAAATAAACAATTTTTTATTTGTTAGATATGCTACTATTCAAGAAAAGCAGCGATATTAGTAAACTTCACCGAACTAATATCTAAACCCATTATAATAGAAGAAATGTAAAGATAGTTAAATAAGTAACTTACAGGAATTTCTGCATTTTTCCATTATATTCTTCTCTCATTGCAATAGCTAATTGTTTGTACTTTTCCCTCTTATTTTCAGAAAGTGTATGAAATTTTTCAGCCATGATTTTTGAAAGTTTACTCTAAAATAAAAAAATAAAAAATCTTAAAAGAATTGGTATAGTGAATAGAAGTTATTATACTATAACTTTATAAATAATGAACTTAACAAAATATGAAAGACTGGATCTGAATTGGATCATAAGTAAGAATATGAACACAAAAGAATAAGAAGAGTGTGATGTCATATTTAATAAAGCAAAATGTTTATGCAAGTGTATATATTTGAAAATTAAAAAAAAAAATAATAATTCTGATTGAACTACATTTCATCAAAATATTTTGATTTCAAATTCACTGAAATAGAACATCAAATTTAAATTACATTTACAACAATAAAATTAATTTATAAGAAATCTAACTGTAGTGTTGTAGTTTCTTCAATACTAAGCTTAATACAAACTGTATGTGTGCATGAACCATTGAGACTATGCTGACCAGTAAGAAATTTTGAGGTTTCTGATTCTGGCCAGAAAAAAGGTTGTCTATTGTTCAGTAGGTCATGCATCATAGTTTCAAAAACAAACATTTCTTATTCCTCTTCACTACTGTTATTTACCTTCAACAATTATATTTATGTAGGAAGATTAGTAGTCGGCCGTATGTAAGTAGTAGATTGTAGGAAGATAGTCAGGGTAGCAGTCAGGAAAGGTACAGGATAGTAAGAAAAAAAAAATGTTTATTGGTCACCAAGATATAACAAAACAATTAGAATATAAATAGAAAGAGAGTAAGAAGTTTTATAAAAAAGAAAGAATTTAAGTTAAGAAAATATAAATATTGATGAAGAGTAAAACTAAGTAATAATAGATACAGTAATTAGTGATAGAATTGTAAATAGAGAACTAGAGAAATGGATAATCTATAAAACAATACTTATCAGAAGTAGTTACAAACATTGTAAAAATTAAAACTAAGATTGGTGAAATAAATGTGGTATAAGTAAGGTGTGCTAATAGATAAGAAGTGTAGGTGAACGGATAAGTAAAGGAATAAAAAGAGGTAATAGAGGAAAATAATAAAGATACATACCTGGTGACCTGGAGGTTTAAAAGTGAGGAGGTCGGAGAAGGTATGAGTGGGAGGCATAAGATACCCCACCATAGACAACTTTCTAACAGGATTCAACTTTTTTTTTTGTTTGTTTTTTTAAACCGACAAAATCAAATGTCTAATGTTATAACAGGTGAATAAAACAACAAGGAGTGTCGACAATACTTAAGACATCGAGGACAAAAATAGAGAGAAAAACATGTAATATAGCTTAAAAAATAATAAGTAGATAGAAGGAAAAGAGTATTAAGTAGAGAGTGGGGTAGAGTAGAAATAGTAATGTCTGAGTTAATTGAGTTTGATGGGGACTGAGAAAAATGTTGAAGTTGGTTGAGAAATATTAAGTGAAGGAGGTAATATGGTTCTAGGGTTGGTGTGTGATTCCAGAAGTTTCTCTGTCACATTGAGGATGTGGATATAAGGAAATGATCTGTACGACAACAATCTTGAAGTAGGATAAGAAATATTAAGTGAAGGAGGTAATATGGTTGTAGGGTTGGTGATTCCAGAAGTTTCTCTGTCACATTGAGGATGTGGATATAAGGAAAAGATCTATTGTTTGCCACAATAACATACAGAAATGATAAACATAAATAAAATAGGAGTTTGTTACATTTTTGATTATTATTAGGATCTTGTGGAGGCTACTACGATTTATAAGTTTGATCAGTATAATATGAATTAATTTCTAGCGATAAAACTAATAATTCAGTTAACCAAATACTAAAATGAAAATAAAGTAAAAAAATTAAAATAAACAAATAATAATAATGTAGAAGAAGGGAGTTGTAAGTAAGCAGGATTTGTTTAATGCATGGTTTGTTAGCTGGGTGGTATTGAGGTTGTGATAAAGAAATGGATATATGGATGGGATCTATAATCTATATTTATAATTTCTTAACTTAAGGTGTTTCCTTCTTTTTAATACAATTTTTATATAACTTATTACTCCCTTTCTATTTATATTCTAATTGTTTTACCATATCTTATAATATTTGTATCTTGTTCTCATTTAACCCTAATAAAGCCCTGCGAAGAGGGGAGAAATATTAGTTACCAATAAACTTTTTTTTTTCCTATTTTGTACCTCTATTGACAGCCTCCCAGAATATCTTCCAAGTTATATTTATGGTTTAAAAAATATTTAAAAAAATAAAAATTGAAAGCATTGAAATATTTTGAACTAAAAACAAATACAACTATACAAAAAAGGCACAACACAACCACCTATTTAACTATGCTAGCACTGCCCTTCCCAATAACAACAAACTAATTGTAAAATGTTTTGAAGATGAAAAATACAAATTCCAAATTAAACCATATCAACTGAATCAAGTTATATCGTTTAACTCCAAAAGTAATTTTAATATTATTAATTTATAATTTTTTTTTTTTTTTTTTACAGATTTTCACCATTGATTGGAAAATATTTACACCAATAATACACAATTTCCAGATTCCCAAGGACTCCAATAGACAGTTAAACAAAAATTTGGAGTTTATAAAGTGATTTTAGAAATTATCTTCATTTGGATAGATAGATAATTAAATTATGACTTTCCATTAAGTGATTAGTTAATGTTTATTATTGTCATTATTGCACAAATTGCATTGTACTTTTGTCAGAATAAAATCATCTTAAGAAAACAATCTCAGACATATATCTATACCTCAGAGGTAAAAGATAGGTCATCACATTTACTATATTGGGTAATAAAAGACAAAACATAATTTTTTCCTTGAAAAATTTTACTGATTCTTAACCATTTTATCATTTATTATTTATAAAAATATGCAGTTTTGGATTTCAAGCTTCAGCACCGAAAAGAGAATAAAAATTACATAAAGATCAATGATAGATCATAAATAGATAGACAATAAATAAATCAAAAAGAAAATAAATGAAATAATTTAGCTGGTATTTTAAATAAATAAAAGAATGTGGCTGATATTTTAAAAAATAGCAGGCAAAGTCGATTATTACCATTTCTAGATTAGGATACTTTTTTGCAAATTTCTTCTTTTTGTCCATATAAAACAGCATGAATGAAGTCAGTGGTCTCTTAGGCATCCCTGGATGACGATTCTGGAATCATAGTGACCATAAACTATAAAATAATTATTAACAAAATTTTTTAAAAAAATTATTACCACCCAATCACCCTTGGATTATTGGGTGGAGCATGTAATAAAGATATATATATTATAACTTTTTAAATTTGTCTAGTAATTAATTTCATAATATACATAGTCAGTTGGTCTCAGACTTCCTTAGAGTGTGCATGTACTGTGGTATGATAAGAGGACTTTTATTCTGTAATTCATTTTATTTGATTTTATTTTGGTTATTTGATGCCATCGGGCAATGAATTAAATGATTCACCCATGTTCTATTATGTAGACCAACATACAGAGGAATTCAATTCGAAAAAAAAAAAAAGAATCTACAAATTCATAAGACTCACTTCAATCCCAACCACAAGCTACATAAGTGGGAAAATACTATCAGGAAATTACTCCTCTAAAAATAAAATTAGCAATAGATTTAATCATATAGTTGACCTCTCAATTGGTAAAGCTATAGTACTAATGTTAACAACAACCTCGATGTAATTCAATCCAATTCAATTAAAATAGCACCAATATTTCTACACAATGCTACTAGTTATAAACTTAAACAAAAAAAAGGAAGGTTCTCCACAGGATAACCGAAGAGGAATTAAAGACTGAGTTAGAATCAAATCAATTTGAAGTTGTATAAGTATGCAGAAAACTGGAAAAAAAAACAAACAAAAAAAAAACCCTACTCCTCTCTATTAGTATCTCTACTCTATTAGTATTACTATCTATTAAAATAATGAAAAGGTTTAAGATATTTTTAATCTTAAAAATTCATTTTATAAAATAATTATAGTAGAACCTAAAAAAAAAAAACCACTAATATTCCTCAGAGATATTGTCATTTAAAATCCAAGTGTATTAAGTGCAAGAGTAAACATCATTTCAGTAAATACCTATTAAAGTTTACAGATGAGTCATTTAGTGTAAACTGTTAGTAAAAACTACCTCATGCAGTTAAGGGATGTACATATTGTCAAACCATAAAAAATAAAATAAATCCACCTCCTGAACCAAGAACTCTTATACCTGATAATAATTCAAATAGAC
>NW_027116696.1:177026-177734 GCF_000696795.3 Halyomorpha halys | reverse complement strand
AGTTACTTCAAAATAAAATAAATCCACCTCCTGAATCAAGTACTCTTATACCTGAGAATAATTCAAACAGACCAACTACAAGATTTACTTCAAATTAAAATAAATTCACCTCCTGAATCAAGTACTCTTATACCTGAGAATAATTCAAATAGACCAACTACCATAGTTACTTCAAAACAAAATAAATCCACCTACTGAACCAAGTACTCTTATAGCTGATAATAATTCAAATAGACTAACTATCAGAGTTACTTCAAAATAAAATAAATCCACCTCCTGAACCAAGAACTCTTATACCTGATAATAATTCAAAATAGACTAACTATACCTGATAATAATTCAAATAGACTAACTATCAGAGTTACTTCAAAATAAAATAAATCCACCTCCTGAATCAAGTACTCTTATACCTGAGAATGAAAGGAATATGGTCCGGGTGCGGTCAAGAAAAACTCAAATAGTAGAGATATACTAATTTAATGAGCCAACGTTTCGCCCCACGTTGCAGGGCTTCTTCAGGGCTATTTTGACGGCAGTCAAAACTAACTTTTCTTGACCGCACCCGGACCATATTCCTTTCATCTTCACACACGGTCAATCAATAATCTTCCAATATACCTGAGAATAATTCAAACAGACCAACTACAAGATTTACTTCAAAATAAAATAAATCCACCTACTGAACCAAGTACTCTTATACCTGAGAAT
>NW_027116696.1:167360-176276 GCF_000696795.3 Halyomorpha halys | reverse complement strand
TTACTTCAAAATAAAATAAATCCACCTACTGAACCAAGTACTCTTATACCTGAGAATAATTCAAACAGACCAACTACAAGAATTACTTCAAAATTTTCATATGTAGATGCTACTCGTGCAACATTAAAACAACAGGAACAAGAACCTGAAGGCCACAGGACACGTAATCATGTCAATCAAATTAATGATGAAAACTTATTTTCTTCTCTAACTTAAATTATTATTGAAGCTATTAAACCCTTTTTCCCTCAAATTATGACACATCTATCTACATTAGTAGCATCTTTCTTTACGAATGGATACAAGTGAATGACATAATTTAGATGTTTTATGAATATGAAATTTGAAAAACTATATTTGTAATATTTGATTTTAAAGATTTTCAATTGCTCAAGGTCACAGCCTTATAAAATAATCTTGATAAAAACAAAGGCTAACACTGTTTATATACTAATTACTAATGCTTACTGTACTGAAGTATTTATATATACGAAAAAACTAAAGTTTATTAAATAATAAAAAGTTCATAACATTTTGTTTTTAACAAAAACACCCAATTAGTAATATTAGTTCAATAAAAAAATCAACTTTTAACTAAATAGGTTTTGAGCAATGTGGGTACTAGGTTTTAGTATAGGTCTACAGGAATGAGCATTTGGTCTTGGCCCAGGCCAGAAATTAATAGTCTTCTTCGTATTTTTGACCAGGTAACATGTTAATTATTTTTAGATCCCACATGGGATTTTGGGAGACCATTTTGAAAACATTTTTATAAAGTATTAAGTTAAATGCAGTGTGCTTTTGCTAACGGAAATGAACTTGTTATAAATAAAACCAATTATATATTCATCTCCTTGAATATCAATCTTCTATAAACCTGTAAATAGCAACACAAACACTCATTTAACTATGTATGTTTAGTTCATACCTTATGTATATAATTAATATTTTAGTGTTATTTAGTTTTATTTAATGTAACCAGACAAATGCTGTTGAATTGAATTGTCTTAGGGGGCCAAATGTTCCAGAATAAAGATCAATTTTTTCATTTTATTAATAATAACCATGGCTATGATAAACAGTAAAATTGATTAAATGACATTAAATAAAATAAGCTTCCAGTTTGAAGTGAAAGTGATTTCCTAGAAGATAAAAGAAATGGTTCAATTCAGAAGCAGCAGTATCGAAACAGCATAAAGAAATATGTTAATGTCTATCAATATTATGTTTCTTTTATTTCTATTATACAATTCAATTGCTTAGATTTAAGTTATTATATTTATTTTGATTAATTTTTCATGATAAGAAATTATTTTTTGTTTTAAAAAATATTATTTTCTTTTTTTACTGTGAATTATTCTTGGTATCTATAAAAATAAAAATTAAAATAGTAAAGCAAATTATGTAATTGTTATTTAAAAATCATTTAATCAGTATTATGATTTAAAAACTTTTATAATCAAATTATTTGATAGCCAACACTGAAAATGATATAAAAAAAAAAAATTGTATACCTTCCTCTCACTTCTATAGAAGTCTGTCCATGGCTTTTCTAACCAATCATTAGCATCAGATAGCAGTTCACCGAGTAGTCTAAATCCACGAATTTTCTTTTCTACATATTTCCATTTTTCTTGACAATCAATGGCGGAGTAATTGTTAAATTTTATCTGAAATGCCATATCAAATTTTCAAAACTTTTTAGACATAGAAACTTTATTTTGAATATTGAAAAACAAAATTCTAATAAAAAAAAACGTAGCCAGTATAACTATTACAAGAAGAGGAGAATATAAATAAACAAATAATCCATTGGAGTCAGTACCATAATAGTCATAATGATACTTCATATAATTAATTCATTTAAACTCAATATGAGAATGTGATTCTCAAGCATGTTAGAGCACTACCTTAATTTAGTAAGTCAGAAATGACTAAGGTTCAATTCTAACCTATTGAGATTAACTTATATATTACAGTCCAGTCAATGCAAAAAAAAAATAAATAAATAAATAATAATTTTTTTCTAAATAGTTCTTTAGGTTAGTTGGGGTGCAGAATCAGATTCTAGATTTTGCCACCCTGTCTCTAGAATGTGCTTTTCAGGAAATGCAATAAACATTTCATAATGCCAATATTTCAATTCTTTTTTATGCTTACATTTTAAAAACTATTGATTCCACAACAAAACAATTCACATTCAAAATAAAAGTTGAAAACATTTACTAAAAATTTAAAGTACATTTTTTTTTTTTTAGTTCCATGATTTAGGCCCCAAAGTATGTAATAAATATCACGAAAAACTGGCTGTGCGTAAAATGTGATTTCCTCTTTGGTTGTCCACTATATTTTTGATATATATTTTAAATTTAAAAAAATAATAAATGGATTTTATAAAATACTTTATCAAAAGGTGAGGTAGTAAATTTGCATTCAATGATCCAAGTTGCTAGGGTATGTAATAAATAAATCTGAACAGAGGTGGGAGGGAGAGATTACAAAGAATGGACTTATGCCTATTACAAACCTATCACCCTTTGCACCCAACTACATTTTGGAACTAATGCCTAGCAGATACATAAAAGAGTACCAAGGAAGCTGTAAATGCTAGGGAAAATGTGCCGCCTCTGTGAAGGGATGTGCATCAACCTAGACAGTATTGACTTAAAATTTGGGAAGGATGAAATTCAATTGGCTTTTTGGTAAAAAGAGGATAGTTATTTCTCAAGGTTAAATAAATGGCTGAGCTTTTGAATGGTCTTACACTTCCTATAATTGAAAGCCTATTTATAATTCACATTATAACATCCTGACAAAGAATATATTGACTAGCAGCCTGGAACATCTTAATGTAAACTACCTTGCATTGAATTATAATTACTTATAAACTTAAATAGACTATTTTACAAAGATGAAATTACTTTGTAGGCAGATTTTAGCAATATTTAAATTCACATTAACATCTAAACCATGGAACTAATAAAAAAAATGTAAGAAATTTCCTTATCTCAAACTTGGTAAATATATTTTTTTGGTCATAGAGTTGACAGCTTTCATGAGATAAGAAAAAAGTGCATTTTTTTAAAAAAAAACCTACTTTTCTAACAAACCTATTCAAAATAACAGGAGGTGAAATCTAGAATCTGATTCATCATGCCAAAAACAAGACCAACCATTTGGAAGAAACTCAAATTATTTTTTTGTGAGATTAACCTTACAACCCCCAACTGACTAGACTACTATGTAGCAAAACCACACAATAAATCTTGATCTTCACAGTGTTGCTAGAATAGTTATGAATCTATCCTTCAAGTGGGAGTAAACTAGGGTATTAAACACGATAATGCAATATTAATGATGCAGTATTAATTGAATTGTAAATGCAATATAATACAATTATCATAATTACTTGTTCCCAGTCCAACTTCTGAAGCCTAGAGGAAGCTTTGAAGCTGTCGTTCTTTGGTAATGCTTGGTGCATCCTTGCAAAGAGCTCTTTGAGGTCTTCTTTGGGCCAACCATCATAAAAGTCTTCATCTATTAAGCATTAAAAAAAAATAACAAAGTAATTATAAATTTAAATAAATAACTTTATTAATTTCGAGATTACTTTAACAATATGAAATAGACTGATTATTTTAAATTACACAGAGCAGAAGGCTTGTGTTCTTTTTGTACTATAATTAGGCGAATATAATAAAAATGTGTATTTTTAATTGCATTAAAAGGTTAAACAAATTAGGAAAAAAAGAAATAGTCTGTAAAATAAAATTTTCATCAAATATTTATATATTTTTTTTCTCCAGTTTTCGATAATTCTTATCTTTCAAACTACAAAATGTAAATATTTATCTTTTTTTTTAGCAATAAGTTTTAATAATTAATCTTGTAATTTAATTTAAACAGTTAACTATTTATTAACGATGTTTATTTTAACTAGTATAAAATACAGCATAGTATTTTTCTTCATTATCCCCCCATCCCTTAGTAATACTCAACTCATCAATATTCACCACACTATTAAAATGTATGATAGAATAAGAGAATCACAATCTTAAGGTTTTATTTTTATTTCATAATTTATATTATGGATTCAATATATTCACTAATTACCTTCAATTATCTTGTTATCAGCTTCTAAGTGGGCGAATCCATAATCATTTCCTTCTGAAAAAAAAAAAAGATTACTCTCAAAAATTCCCTTTCTCAAAAACCAAGAATAATAAAATTTTGTATATCAACTTATGTTCACTGGAGATAGAAACCAAGCCAATATGCCAGTTTCCTAGAGATGAATAAAATATTAAAACATATATTGAATGAAGATAGTTCGGGTCAGTCAATAAAGGTACAAAATAGTAAAAAAAACTATTTATTGGTAACCAATGTTTCAGGCCACTTTGCAGAGCTAAATGAAAACAAGATACATATACTGTAAGATGTGACAAGAAAATTGGAATATATATACAAAGGGAGTTAAAATGAAACAAAAAAATTTTAAATTTTAACGACAGTTAAGAATATGACCCTCAATACCACAATTAAACAAATCCTACTTACCAACATCTTCCCTATTAATATCACAGAAACTTTTGGACTCATATAACAACCCCACTACCACATTACTTCCTTCACTTTATATTTTTCAACCTACATCAACATAGTTGTCATAGAGATCTCTTCCTTATATTCAAACCCTCCCTGATAATATACAAAATTCATTGCAATCTACCATCCCCAACTTACATCTAGTTCTCAAATCTTATAATAAGCTTTTTCATCTTTTTAGCAACCCGTAAGACCCCATAAGCCTCACATATCGCTCCAATATCATTACCATATTCCATGTTCCACTCTTAACTATAGGTCATCTATATCGACGAAACAAAAAACTACCTTAAAACCCATATCTCACAATATAATTCATCCATCAACTCTGATATCCCACTGGCTTTTAAACTTTTTGAACATAATTTGACTCTCAGCCATACTTGAGCCTCTATCCTCGTTACTGTCCCTAACCATAAAAATCGCCTCATATCTGAGACCCTCCATATCAATCTTGAAAAAAAAGAATAGTAACCACAAAACTGACGAAGATAATATCTCCCTTACTGACATTTTCGACTATTTCTACCATAGTCCCTCTCTACTTTATACTCTTTTACTTTTATCTAACAATTTTTATGTCTTATTACATTTTTCTCTCATTTTTGTCCGCCTAGTCTTACTCCATGCCTGTAATATTATTGACATCCATTTTGTTTATCAATGTCATTGTTGTTTTATTTTTTTTCTTTCTATTTTTATCTTTATTTTATAATATTCTTTTCTAAAACTTATCACATTTTGTCAATTTTATCATTATACATCTTTACTGTACGATGTACAAACCTATAAAATTCTTACTCCATGTTTTAAATAATATCAACACTCATTATTATTACAATGTGTCATTGTTTTACTACTTACTATTTTTACCTATACAATTTTAATTTTTCTGAGTTTATTGTACATTACTTTTTCCATGTTTCATGATTTTGACCGTTATTCAATTATTTTATAAATTTCTTTCTTTCTCTATACTGTATAAAATATCTTATACATATACTTTATCATTTAACTCATACACTGAAGATACTCTCGAGGGAGCATAAGTTGACAACTGGGATCCAAGTAAATCAGTAACAACAGGTCTGTTCCACAGGACCACATTTAACTGTAAAGAAACTGTCAAGACCATGCGCAGTACAAATTTTGGAATGGAAAAATTAGCAGTGCGTCCTTCGACAGTCAAAAGTGGTCGTTGGAACAGACCTAATAGTATTAAGGATTATAACCCACAACATTGTGAAAAGTGAGTAAACACCCAACCATAACTATTACCTTTTGAAATAAAAAAACAAAGAAACGAAGGTGTTTTGTTTAATGCTGGAAGATAATATTAATCATCATTACATATTTCTCATACATAAGAAACTAAAAAGGTAGCAAATACATTAAGAAATGTATCTAAAGATGTTATAAAATATAATTTTAATTAAAAAAATTATGAGTGAGCATAAGAGAAACACTAAACAATAATCTTTCAACAATATTAAAATTTACCACTATTTATTAAGAAAAATGAATAGTTTTTTAAGCACACCACCAACCAAGTTCGGCTTGATAACATCTACCGTCAAAAATATTTTCACCAATAGCTTTTGGGATTAAGAAAGCAAGGGTAAGAATATTATTTTTAGTAGTATGATAAAAGAAAATGTGTATAACTTTTATTTGTAATCAATTTGGAAATTCCATCTGAAATTAAAAAAATTTAGTAGTAAATATATCATTTAAGAAAACAGTGCATTATTACAAAAATTATGATATTCTTATTTGAAACCTACATTTTTAAATTTACTTTCTGCTTAAAAGTAAATGAATTACACAATCAAAATAATGACATTGATAAATATTGGAATATCACTTAAGCTAATCTATGTTCAGCCAAATCACTAAATAAAAGAAAGGATTTTGTAAAAGAATAATAATGTAATACTACCTTCATTATGAATTTCCTCTTCAGGCAGATCAACATCCATTATTTCTTGACCAGCATCTTCAGTTATTTCATGAAATTCTGGTTCATTTAAATTGTGTAGGCTCATTCGATCTTTGCTTTTCTTCTTCTTCTTAGCTTTTTTAATAACTAGCTCATTATCTATGGGGTCTTCACTGGGCACTAAAGTGGACTCGGAATGCAATTTAGATACTACATCCCTTTGATTTTCTAAAGATTCACTATTATTATCCACATCATCTGGATAAACACTTGTAAACCTTTTCTTGGATTTACCAGTTTTGGGACTATCATCTTCTTTTATAGTTGTATAACTGTCATTTAGGATTTCACAACTCTCTAAAACTGAACTTTTACGATTCTTCTTTAATTTCTTCTTAAATAATTTTCGTTCTTCAGTATTAATTATTTCACTTTGAATTCCCATCACGTATAAACAACTATGAAAAAGAGTAGGAATAATTTATTATATTATATATAATTCTTACAATTTCACCAAAAAAGTAATAAGAAATATGGCTAATACACCATTCGATCAAGAAAACCGTATAATATCCTTGTCAAAATCATCCAAACTAGAAACAAAAAATGAGTAAACAAACCTCACAGAACCTATTCCTATTCTACGGGCATTCTACGGGTGAAAATGGCGACGAATGAGCGTTATACTCTCCACTGAAAACATGCAAGTTTGCCGTGTTGAAATCGTGAAATAATTTACTCTTAATAGCATAAAACAGTTACTTAATGACCCAAACATAGCGGATAGTTAATAAATATTGTTATTATTAGTTTTTTTAATCAGTCCTTCAACAGTTTTGTTTAAATTTTCTACAATATTGGTAAAGACTAAACTTAACTATAATTTAAGAGTTATTTTTTTTTTTAATTTACAAATCTTATGAATCCGATAAAATCTAAATAAGATTATCAATAGCTATAATGAAAAAATAAATAAAAGTTTTTTCTAAAAAAGTTTAAATTCAAAGGAAAACGGAGCCAAATCTTAATCCACTTTAGCCAACACTTCCATTTCATTATTCGGCACTATTACTCCAAATAAGAATAAGTGAAGTAATCTTTAAAATTATCTTATCTGATATAAATACGTTTGTAATTAAACAGTAGATGTAGGTCAAATGTATTCTGAGTAATGAGTAATAAAGTTCAAGCTTTTTACTTTTGTTTTAGCCCCCCCTGTCAGGTCATTTCTGACTAGCGTGGGGGTGGGATGGGGGAGGCTATTTACAGGTACACAACCTGTTCTAATCAGAATGGGGGGATTAAGTTTTCATTCCGTAAGGCCACTAAAAAATAAAAAAAATCAATTCCTAGACCGGAGCCGGCCTTACGCGGTCACTAAGGAAACGCCTTAACTCACTAGGCTACAAATGGCCTCCCCTAAGTATTTTACTGAACTTCGAGTAGGTACTCAGCCTTTTATTTATAGTGCTTAGCATGGGCGTACCCAGAGAGGGGCAGTTGTTCCCCTCCTTGGAGTAAAAAAAGTATTAATTTAATAAAAAATACTTTTTTCAAGCAAATAATTGTATAAAAATATAAAAAAAGCATAAACAGTAATTAAAGCACTGCTATAATTATATACAAGTTTCTTAAATTTTTTGTTTCATTGCCTTTCCGTGCTTATATGTCACAAAATGAACGACCATGGCTTACCTCCCTAGTTTTGATCCTGAGTACCCCCTTGAATCTTAGTAACGAAATCGAAAATATTGTTTCTTTAATAGCTGCTTCCTATTACATCATATTACTCATAAGTACTACAATAAAAAATCGGGCACTTGATATTAAATTTGTAATTCAAGTGCTTTAAGGGACACGATCACGCATTTCGTGAATATATAGACTATGGAGGTAATGGGGCTTTAATAATGAAATGTGTCCTACTTATACTTCGATAATGACCGTTTAAGGTGCACTTAAGATGGATAAGCACCTATCTTCAAGGATCAAATCAGAACTATTCGCACACCAAAATAGAGAAAAGTTTTCGCCCTCGGGTGCTAAACGCAACATTGTTAAAAAAACACGCTTTAAAACTTTTTATTTTAACCACGAAGAATTACTTTCACGATAAAAACGACCAATATATTTCCAAATAGACCTAATTTACTACGATTGGATTCCAAAATTGTCTTTATGGACTAAATGGTTTCTGAAACACTACTTTTTCCAAATTTTTAAATTTTTTTATTGATAGATATTACAATCTGCCACACAGTTGTGGGCAATAGGTAATAGTGATGAATGAATCTGATACACACTAAAATAAAAAAAATAAATAAATAAAAATAATAATAATAAAAAAAAACTCTCTTAAAATATATACA
>NW_027116696.1:156328-166531 GCF_000696795.3 Halyomorpha halys | reverse complement strand
ATCGGGATGGGAGGATAGGATAGCTGTATCATCAGCAAATGTTGCCAGAAATGTGTCTGGAGTGATGGGAATGTCAGCAGTGAAGAGGATGTGGAGGACAGGACCCAGGACACTGCCTTGGGGAACTCCTGCCTCGATGGGGTAGATATTTGAGTACTCAGAACCACTGCGAACTCGAAAGGAACGATCTGAGAGGTAGGAGTGGAGGGTAAGGTATAAGGTTTGGGGTAATATGGATTTGAGCTTGAAAAGCAATCCGGAATGCCATACCCAGTCAAATTTTCCAAATTAATACATTTTTTCGAACTTTGACATATTTTTAAAACATTTTGTTGCTCAGAAGGAATTTAAGTAAATGGAAACAGTAGGAACTACAGTTGTAACTTTGTCCTTTTCTGATGTGCTAGTCAATGGAGAGATCGTCCTTTTCATAATCCTCCTGCTTCTCAAAATTCATATTAAAACTGGAAAATTTCTGTTTTATTCGTACCTTTACGAGTTCCAGTTTCTTCGGCCGGGAAATCTTGAAATATTCTCCTTAGACCAGAAAAACCCGGACCTCGAAACTGTCATTTTTCCTGACACCATCTCTACATCTGAAGAGCTAACAGCAGTAGGGGAACGAATAATTGTTTCTCTATACAGTGCAATCTTGCACTCAGAATGTTGATGAGCTGCAGCATCAGCTATTGGTTACCTTCTAAACAAGGGGTCGATTACACTTCTAGTGCACTTAGCATATTATTTGTATAAATGATTTGACCATATTTTTCAAAATATGATGTGGTCAAAATATAAATTAAGCGAAAGAGTCGCTAAATATTAATTCATTTAGTAATATTTTATGATTAAATTCACAAAGAACTGGAAGGTAAAAAAAAAAAAAAAAAAAAAATCGTGTTTTTTAAGTTTTGCTAATGTTACCTGAGGAACAGGAGTTAAAAAACTTCGATTCCTCATTGGGCCACAACCATGAACAATTTAGCAAAAAGTCAGAACTTATTATTTTTATGTGAAGGAGATGGTTGTAGGTGCGGTAAAAAAGGAACAAAAAATAATTTTCAATAATTATTTGCTGAAATTTCATCCCACTTTGCAGAGCTACATCAGGGCTGATAAAGATATGTAAAGCAACAAAAATATGTTGATAATGTCAGATAATATGATGACAATAAAGTAAACTGTGGTATGTTAATATAAGTGAAAGATTATATGAAAATGAACATATAGAAATAAAAATAAGATGCACAGCAATAAGTATATATAAAAACGAATGGCAAAGGTGGATGTGGTATAGACATAGATTGGGGGTAGGTGAGAGTTAAAGTGGTTACATATAAGTGAACTACAAGAAAAAGATATTGAAATATAAAAATATAGAATATGATAAGAATAAAACCCTTTATTCCCGAATGACATTATACTTATCATGAAATATCTATTTTTACTGTTACAATGTCTCCTGTCCATTTTAAATCTAATACTATTATGTTGTTTCTTTTTTTAATATACTTTGTTATACATGTATATTGTTGTACATTTTATGATTATTTCTTTTTGTACATTTTTCACTAATATTTACATAATTTTTAACCCCACCTTAGTTTAATTATTGTCATCTTATCTTACATTGACAACATATTTTTAGTTGTTTTGTATCTTTTTTAGTCCTGATGATTCCCTGCTAAGTAGGGTGGAAACATTGGTAAATATAGTTCAAAACTATTTTTTGTTCCTTTTTTACTGTACCCCGACCATCTCCTTTATTCAGTTATGGTCAATCATTTTTATATAATAGTTATTAATATTAATAGCTGCTCCACTAACCCACAAAGGACTTAGGAATTTATTCTTCAAAAATTGAATTATTAATAATATTTGTGTAAGTAGACCAAGAATACAGTGATGTCAATTTTACACATTAACTACTTTCATTTTGGCATCTAGTAGAAGGAACTAGTATTTTATATTCAATGAATGAAATAAAATCTACTTTGGTACAATTACAGAATGAAGTACAGTGTAAAATACTAGGTATAGATCAAGAGTTGGCAATACTGGGCAGGGACACCTAAAAGTATTACAGTACCTTCTGTTCAAATAGGCTGGTCTAGGTGGAAGCAGGTATGAGTATTTCAGTGCTGTTCAAACAGGGTCAAATCTTTCATATGCAGTTTTTAACGGATCTATAAGTTTTAGAGACTCCAGAGTCCAAAAAAAAAAAAAAAAATGTTTGGCCTTTGGTTTGTCTGTTCTGAAAAAATAGTATTTTTATATATGCACATGAGAGCTAATTAAATTCCTGTCAAAATAAAAAGAAAATCATTTAAATCAATTGAATTTTGTATGTTCTAAAGTTTCATACATACCTCTGTTTTTGTAGTAAAACTGTTCAATTTTTGTTTATAACTCCACCAGTGTTAGGAATGGACCACTGCCAGTCTCAAGCCTGGATAAAGGAGGAATCTGCCCAGTTTTAACCTACAGGTCAGAAGCTTGGGCATATACTAAAACGATGGAGAATAGACTTCTTATAGTTAAGAGAAAAATTTAGAAGTATAATCTATTAGAAAAGGTGAGGCCAGAAGAAGAAGGAAGAGTGTTTAACTCAATAAGGGTACTTCCCTTAATACGTTTGTGAGACTAGGGCGCTCTCGTGGGCAGGGGATGTTGCACGATTGGATGATACCCAATCGGTGACACCCAAAGAGGTGCTAGTTAAGAAACTTCATGGGGAAAGAAGAGTTGGTTCAGCCAAACTTTGGATGGGATGATTTGGTGTCAGTGAATACACGGCTCCGCTCCTACTTGGAGTTTGGAATTGGAGAGCTATGGCAATGGATTACAACCATTGGTAAAGACTTTGGAGCAGCCCCAGACTTGATAATGGGAGGTAACACTGTATATGTAAGTACATACCTATTGTCTTTCAGACCAATGAATATAAAATTCTGATGTTCAGCTGAAAACAAATTTATACAGAATTGTAATGTTTTCTAAAATAAACTGTTAAACTATTTACCTGATGCTGAGGATTTCCCAACACTATATCATAGTTTTTATTACTTGGTTATTTTTATAGATTTCATTAGTTATTAAATCAACAAATACTTTTGTTTGCAATAAGAACATTGAATTTTATAGAGGGGAATAAATAAAGCTGTACATTAAAAAAAAAGTAATTACATCACTTCGGAAAACATCATATGAGTTGTGCAAAATTACATTTAAAGAGTTTCATTAAATGGCATGTAATATAAAGGAAAATTGGAAATTAGAAATAGACTATGAACAATAAAACAACACTAACAAGAGAATAAAGTTTATGTGATATATATAAAACCATTTTACGATAAAGACTTGTATTGGACAACCTATAATTACAAAGTAACGCTTAAAGTAATATACAATAAAAAAAAAATTAACATACAAAATTGTATTAAATTAATGGAAAAATATATTATAAATATTTTATATACAAACTGTAATAAGTACATAATTATTATTTTTTTAAAATTTAAACAAAAGACTGAGCAGTGAATGATAACTAACAAAAGTGATAGCATAAGCATTGACTAGCAATAAAATAAACTATTTACAAATAACAATAATACATTCTTTTTTTCATTATTCAATAAAAGCACCAGTGGTATGAGCTTACAAAAGTCACAAAAATTATATAATACAATTTATCACTAGAAAATATTATGATTGCTGTTAAATATAAAATAATTAACCATGCTATTATATCCATTCTCTTAGGAACAGTTATAGGCTCTCACATTAAAAATTTATTAATATGAATTTTACATTTAAGCGCCAGTCTCACTCTTATTACATCACGGAAGACATCACAACCTTATTCTGTATCCGTATTGAATTCTTAAAGCACTTTATTGACAAATACTAGTGAATTTTATGAAAATAATAATAAAATCGTCGAATGCTATGAACAAATTATGCTTCATTATGTGATTACATCATTTCAGCAATAACCTTAAATATATGACTTTTTTGAAGTAAGACTAGCTAGAGTGTAACTCCTTAAAGAAGAATCACAGCCCAAAATTAAAGGATATACATAAATCAAATCGAAAACAGTAGGGCGATAGCTTGAATTGCCTTTGCTCGCACTTCTGGATTAACATCATTAGTGAGAAGCAGGAGCTTGGTTGAGACGGGTTCTAGGGAGATTTCCTTTCTCTTGCTATCACTGAGATTTAAGTACAACAGACCTGAGAAAAAAAATACAATTGATTCAATTTCTTTTACAAGCAGGAAGCAATTTATGAAAATCCCTTTAAATAGATTGGTATATTACCTGCTAGGAGGGCAGCGTTACCTCGAACTGAGGGCCAGTTACTTTTCATGTATGTGACACAAGTTGTAAACATGTTCAATGAAAGATGGTCCAATTCTTCAACCTGTTTTTTAAAATTAATACATTTGATATGGTATATAATAAATAATATCTCTAATTTAGAAAAAAACAAAATAAATATTTGATTGATTACATAATATACAATACACATATTGAATAACTTGCATTGAATAAACATTACATATCAATTTTTATTATGTGAGCTTCCAATTGGATACTATTTTTCTACTATTTTAGATCGAAACATGAACTAATGCTATATTGTTCCTTGAGTATCACTCCATGTTATATAGAAAGGATCCAACCCTCCATCCGGATGCTTAAGCCATTTTATAACTGAAAATGAAAACACCACAACCCTGAACATGGAACCAAAATCCAAACATAAGACTCAGGATTAACCTAACATACTACCATTAGTTGAACTATAATCAATACATTTATAGTTTTATTTTATCTGTGAATTTTGTTTTTTTGGCATTAAACTTTAATTACGTTTTTCTCAATTCAGTTACTACATAGCTTGGGTTCGCTTCTGCTCAATGTGGCCTGATTATTTAATTTATGTTTGGATATTAACCATAATTTAAATTAATTAAAAATATTAATCCAATTACTTACTGATATTTCCAATATTAAAATAAACAAAAAAACAAATGTTTAAAGGTACTTTACTTTTACATATATTATTGATTTTTGGCTAATAGGCAAAAGAAGTTATAAATAGAAAAAACCTTGGTTAATATAAAATAACATAGAACTGTTATTGTATGGTCCTTCCGTAAAGTTTCTTTCTTTTTTTTAACTTAAATAAATAAAACAGCTATTGTTTGGATGGACAGAGATTTCAACTAAAGTGTTCAAGAGAGCACTCAATTTTTTTTTTAGCTTTATAGGAGTATTTTCACATTATTAAAAACTTGAACCAAGAAATGCCCATTTTTGAGACAATGACCCATATATGGAGATATAGGCAAAAGTATCACCATCATGAAAAATAAAGAAATTTTTGGTTTGATGAAACAAGTAAGGATGCTTTCAACTCTAAGTAGTGTGGTGATTGGTAGTTGCAAGTTGTGTATACCCCACCAGTTTTTTTTAAAAATAAATTTATGGTAATATATACATAGTTTCATAACTAACTTCTTAGACATTAAACTATTAAAAAAATCTTTAACTCACAATAGACTTCATAAGAACAGAAACAAACTGCTCGTACTGGAGGTTAGCATCATCAATAAGATGGTCCTGAAACATAGAGCAGACCTTCTTTGCTCCAAGAACAGGGGCTGCTTCACGTAGTGAATACTTGCAAGCCTGTAAAATGTTTCCATAAAAATTAAATAATCAATATACATCACAACCGTGGTTAGAAATTAAGGAATCAATTCATCAATATTATATATTTTTCATTAGGAAAAAAAATTAAGATAGTTAAAAACACTGATTTAATCAAATAATAATAATGTTAGTAAGTGGCCCTGCACTAATAAATGTTACATTTCACCTAAATGAACCATTCGCAGATCTTAACAAAAAATTATAATTTTTTTGCTTTGGCTAATAGTTAGTAACACCTAAAGAGCCTTTAGAAGGGCACAGAGTTTTGGTATTCCTGTTTCTAAATATAGAGTGCTGAGAGTTTATACATATCGAAACAAACACATATATACGTTGCAGAGGTTTTTTTGTTTTAAAAGGAGTTATATATAACTAAATGTCTGTGACCTAGATCCACAGGAGTGAAGTAGAAACCAAAATGTATGTAATTTCAGAGAAGAGAGAAAATATTATTGGTTTGCTCCATAAGTATTGTATTGTAAGCTTGTTACATATTTGTCCAGCAATGCTCAGTCAGTTCTAGCTAGGCAGAGGACTTTCATTTCATATACACATATTTTTCGTTATACCATCGGAAGAAATAAGATGCATCTTGCATTCATCAACTCCATACAGTATCATATTCTGGTTACATTTGAACCCTGGGCTGGAATAATGTTGTATCTTACAATTTTTAAATAGTACAACAGAGGCCAAATAATTTCTGACTTTTATTTCATTTTATTAATGGAGTTCTTTGTGTCATGTGTAATGCTTTTTCAAAATTTTCAACTGTCTTTCCTTGTCAGCTTTTGATCAAATAAAGAAGCTTACACTATGTTGCAGTATTCGTTGAAGAATCTGAAAGTATCACTTTCAATGCTCAATTCATGTAGAAATTTAGAAATGCATTGTCAAAAAAAAAAAAGCAGAAAAATTAAGCCATTCGCAGAAATAGGTGTTACCATCCTCAACATTTGTAATCCAATACCATGAAAACTAGTTTTGGTGATTCTACAAAATCCCAACCGGCAATTGGAATTCTATGTGAACAGCCTACTACTCGAAAATGAAATACAAATAACTAAATGGAGGATCTAAAGCATTAAAACACAAAATGACTGAAGTTTAAATTTGACCGAATTTCACGAAAAGATAAATTTAAAGGTACTTCTCCTAGAGTGAAAGAACGCTCATAGCGTAGGTACTTAAACCATAATTTGATAAAAAAACTCGTGTTTGGTATCGTTTAATATGTTCCCCGCCACTCTCAACAGGTTGAAACTAGTGTGGAGCTAGTTCTTTATGTTAACCATACATACGTAATTAATCATGAAAATGAGGCATCTCTCAGGTCTGACAGCATATTAGATGTTGCTACAGCTGAAATTTGGTCATTTTTTCAAACTTTAAGTACGGCTTTTGATTGGCCGATGCACCAAAAAGCAATAACAATGTAACTAAAAATGCTCTGATTTTAATTAGGAACAGTTTGAGACAAAATTTGAGTTTCTACTATGCTCAGGAGCCAAGTTACCGAGGAAAGCTATAAGCTTATAAAGCAGTATCTTCACCCCCCCTTCTGCCTCAAGTTACACACTTCCGGGACGGCAAGATTCATTTTTCAGAGTCAGATCCCTTCAGCAATGATCAGAAGAGAAACCTAATTTTGAATACTTCATTTTAGCTTCCATTAACACTAAATGAACCTGGCTGAAAAATGCATTTTAGTTATTGGAAAGACCGAACCCAAACTTCATTTCTTATAAAATACTAAAGCATAGAAAATTATCATTTTGGTTGTAAGAAAAAAACAAACTATAAGTTGAAATATTTGGTACCTATGTTTTTTTAAAAAATAAAAACAGTGCAGTTTTCAAAGGATCTATGTGTTTTAGAGCTCCTAGAAAAAAAAAAAAAAAAAAAAAAAATAGCGTTTTCATATAGATATTTGAACGGTATGCATTTAATTCAGACCAGTCTTAGCAAAGATAAGGCATAAGGAAACTGTGTACCATTGTTTTTAAAGTAATTTATTCAGTTTCTCTTAGAAACTGATTCAATTTCAGTTTTTTAATTTTTCTAATAATTTGAAACCTATAAACATCCTGGAACATTGCAGATGTTCCTTTAAGTAGTAATTATTAATTAAGAAACTGAGTTAATCTAATTTTCCATGCTCAACTTTAGTTGCTGCCTGGTCTATTTGAATTTTTTTTAACTGCAGTGTAAGGAATATGCACCTGTTTGCACTTGCATTACTGAAACACTGATAGACAAAGGAGTTGTAATAATTATAAATGCCTTAATTTTTCTTGTTTTTTCTGTAGTCCCACATACATTTTCAGAAGCTGTAGTTAATATAGGATCCATAATCTAATATAAGACTGATTTATACTTCTAAGTGATCATAGTTTTTAGGGTAGAAGTTATAGAGTTGACACACACTTTACGCCAATTTAATAGTCATTGCATTTTCTTCACACCAGTCTTCAAGCAGCATTAAAATTAAATTTATATGATATAAGTTATATAATGAAAAGGGGTCAAGGGACTGGGGAGAAGTTTCCTTCACTCAGTCCCAGGGGAGTAGCTGAAAGACCAAAGATGCCTAGGCGGAGGTTTTGAGGATGCTACAACCAGGACCGTCTGTGGGTGGTGAAGAACTGCATCCTGCAAGAGGTGACCCTGCTCATACTGAACACGACGGATCTAGACTGGGAAGTCAATAAATATCCCTCAATCCAAGACGGAACAGCATAGGTTTTGGATGTATGGTTGTGGGTTAATAGTCGAACTATGCAAACTCTGGATACCAGGCGACCTTCAGTTTTATTTAGCCTTCCTGTGGCATGCGGGGCTCTGTCATAGGTGACTGTTTGAATCCCTGGCTACTCGTGGGAATGAACGAGAATAATTTAAACACTTTAGTAATAGAGGAGTCACTGCCTCAAACAAATTTGGAAGGCATAATAACCGACAATAAGGGTGAAACTCCCAACATAACGCCAGAAGAAGCAAAGGGGGAAAGGGCTCACCCATCTCCTGAAGAGCCTGAGACCAAAGAGGATGATAAGGATGTTAGTCCAATCATCAAAATGAGTGGGTCCAGGAGAAAGCGATTTTATTGGTTAAAAAGGAATGGGTTTTTCCCGAGGAGGAGGCACTCAGAAAGAGTAAAGACCCCATGAATAGCCATAAGAGTCTATTGGAAGAGGGGCATAGGGCCCGATCAAATGAGAATACTCCCAATAGTGAAACGGATAGAAAAGCAGAGAGGACAAAGATTTCCTCAGAAAAGCCCGAAGGACAAATGGTTGGTGAAGGGGTAGTTCCCCCAACCATGTCCTACCGTAAAGCTATGGAAGAAATAAGGGTAGGTATTTTCTCAGAAAACTACCCTGAGGATGGATTCAGTGAGGAGCAATTTAACAGCGTCCAACTGGAAATAACAAATCTCATTCTGAATGGAGAGCCCAGCAAGTGTCCACAATTTCATGGGACTAACTGGAAGCATGGGTGGCTCCAATTAACCTGTGTAAACCAGGCGACGGTAGAATGGGTAATGGAGAATACGCCCAGACTAAAACCGTGGGAGGGAGCAAAACTGAAGGCTCTCAAAGAGGAGGATTTGGCTAGGAAGAAGCCAGTTATAGTTTACCTCCCCCTAGTAAAATATACAGAGGAAGAGATCCTCAAAATAATCCAAAACCAAAATCGAAATGTAAAGGTAAACACATGGAGGGTGTTCAAAAGGGAGGATAACCATAAAGGCACTCAGATAGTGGTAGGTGTAGAAAAAGAGAAGCTGAAGGCCCTCACGGAACAGGGTACGATATACTTAGGCATAAGAGAGCCATACTTCAGGATGCTAGGTGGAGCTAAGAAGCCCGACGCTACCAGGGAGAGGGTTAAGGGGGGGGGCCGGGCCCTCTGGGTCCCCTGTCGTCCAAGTGCCGGGCAAGGCCTTCGGGTGTTGGGTCGGAACCCAAACCTCCTCTGACTGGAGTAGCAGGAAGTGGGAGAAGCCCACTGTTAAGGGAGGATAAGGCCAAAAAGCCCACCCACGAAGAACCTTCCCTCTGGAAAAGGGAAGAGAAAAGAAGACCCAGAGGATCAGGAAAGAGAGGTAAACCTCTGGGTAAGAAATAATAATTAAAAAAAAGAAAAAAAAAAGAATATATTGGAATAATACAGATGAATTTACATCATGCTAAAGGTGCATCGGTCCTAATAGCAAAGAGATTCACCAATGAAAATATAGATGTAGGGTTGCTTCAGGAACCTTGGAACATAAGAGGTAAGATTAAAGGACTCTCAACAAAGGTAAGTCAGCTCATCTATTCTAGAGACACAGATAGACCAAGAGCTGCTATTATGATAAATAATAATATTAATTATTTTGTGATTTCAGAGTGTGTGTCACAATACCTGATTGCAGTAGTGACAGAGGTACCAGTGAAGACAGGAAGGAGAAGGTTGGTTTTTGCCTCGGCCTACTT
>NW_027116696.1:148025-155253 GCF_000696795.3 Halyomorpha halys | reverse complement strand
ATCTCATTGTCTGATCATCAACAGATCAGATTCAATGTGGAGATTGGAAGGAGAAATATACAAAGTATAAGAGTACCTAGACTCACAAACTGGAAACTATACGAGGAATTATTAACCTCAGAACTAGGGATTGAAATGTACCCAATAGAAACAATTGAATCCCTAGAAAGGGCAGCAACTGAAGTGCATAATGCAATCCATAGTTCCTATGAGGAAAGCTCCCCCATAAAGAAAAGAGAGATGTACCATGGTGGAATAAAACACTAGAAAATCTTAGGAGAAGAGCGAGAAAACTCTTCAATAGAGCAAAAGGGCAAGGCAGATGGGAGGAGTATAGACAAGCCCTAACAGAATATAATAAAAAAATTAGAAAATCAAAGAGACAGTCTTGGAGGAAGTTTTGTGAAGGGATAGAGGATTCATCCTCAGCTGCCCGAATACATAAAGTCCTCCAAAAAGACCGGGACAATGGTCCTGTCTCCATCTGCAGATCAGATAAAACTTATACAGAGAATTAAGAGGAAACACTGAAAGAGTTATTAAAAACCCACTTTCCTCAATGCACCTTTGTAAATGAAGAGGTTGAGTCTAGAAGGGAAAGGAAATACCCAAGGCCAAACACAAGAGTCCAGAAAAAGGCAAACAAAATATTCACCACAGACAGAATAACATGGGCTATAAGCACCTTAAAACCATATAAAGCGTCTGGGGGAGATGGAAGAATTCCTGCCCATCTGATACAATGGAAAGGAAAGCTTGTTAAAGCACTGGGTAGAATATTCAGGGGAAGTTATGCAATGGGATATATCCCAAAACTATGGAGAAAGACTAAAGTAATTTTTATCCCAAAAATTGGCAAGCCTAAGGATGACCCAAAGGCATATAGACCAATAAGTCTCTCCTCAGTAATATTAAAGACAATGAAAAAGGTAATGGATGCATACATAAGGGGCTTAATAGTTCAGAACTTCCCACTGCATCCATATCAGTTTGCCTATCAAGCGGGAAAATAAACAATTTCAGCGCTGCATTGTCTTGTTAAAAAGATAGAGAATTCTCTAGATAATAAGGAAATAGCACTGTGTGCATTCATGGACATAGAGGGAGCATTTGATAATATCTCACATGAAACAATAGGTAAGGCTACTAGGAGGAAAGAAGCCAGTGAAGCAACCATCTCTTGGATAAATGAAATGCTAATAAACAGAAGCATTATAGCAAAGGTAGGTGAAACAGAGTTGAAGATAAAAACAGCTAAAGGATGTCCGCAGGGGGGAGTTCTTTCTCCCCTCTTGTGGACTATGGTGGTAGACTGTCTCCTATATAAACTAAAAAATGAAGGGTTTGAAACTATAGGTTATGCAGATGATCTGGCTATAATAATAAGAGGCAAGCATGAAGAAACTTTGATAGAGCGCATGCAAATAGCCTTGAAGGTCACTTGGAATTGGTCCCAAGAACAAGGATTGAGCATAAATCCAAGCAAAACCACCATTGTACCCTTTACAAGGAAAAGGATTCTTAATATAGAATATTGAAAACTGGGAGGAGTACAGATTAATACCAAAAAAGAGGTGAAGTACTTAGGAATAATCCTAGATCAGAAACTCAAGTTGAATTCCCATATAAACAGAGTCATAGTTAAAGCTAGAGCTTCCCTATGGACGTGTAAATGTTTATTTGGAAAACAATGGGGAATTAAACCCAAAATGGCAGAATGGTTATATACAAGGGTTATAAGACCCATGATAACCTATGCATTGGCAATTTGGTGGCCGAAAACAGAGGAAAAAACCTCACAAATAAAACTGGAAAAGGTACAAAGAATGGCTTGTCTAGGTGTTACAGGAGCACTCAGAACATGCCCCACAGCAGCTATGGAGACAATCCTGAATTTAACTCCCCTGCACATCTGGATACAAAAAGAAGCTATAATGAGTGCCTTAAGTATAGAACGTGACTGGAATTATAAACCAGGAAACTATCAAGGACACTTAAAGATCCTAAATAAGATTAAGGGTAAAGAATGGATGAGCCTTCTAAGTGACCATTTACCCAAAAGACTTGATTTTGAAAAGAACTTTAATGTATGTATTCCAGACAAAGAAATATGGAGGAAAGGAGGCCCTAAATTTGAGAAGGGCGCATTGGTCTGGTATACTGATGGATCAGTTAAGGAAGGGAAGGCAGGGGAGGGGCTGGGGTTGTAGGACCTAATTGCAAAAGAACCCTAGCAATGGGAATATACCCAACTGTCTTCCAAACTGAAATACACGAAAAAGAATATAATAGAAATAGCGGCATTAGAAAACATTAAAAACAATCCAAAAGGAAAAAGGATTTATATAATATCAGACAGCCAGGCTGCTTTAAAGGCAATAATGTCCTATACTATAAAATCAGAGCTAGTCTGGAATTGCCTAGAGAGACTAAAGGAATTAGCCAGAGGCAATAAACTGACCTTGATGTGGACCCCAGGACATGAGGGGATTGAAGGTAATGAGATGGCAGATACCCTAGCTAGGAAGGGATCTAATTGGCCATGAGCCATATTGCAACATATCTGGAAGTGCAATCAAGAATGTGGTACTAGAAATGAACTGAGGACGATAACAGGACTCCTCACGGGCCACTGCCCCTTAAAATATCATCTTAAGAAGATGAGGCTGGTGGAGGATTCCACCTCCCGTCTATGTATGGAAGATGAAGAAAAGGCACATTCTGTGTGAATGTGAAGCCCTTGCATTCAGAAGATTACAGTATCTGGGACAGGACAGAATGGAACCTGAAGAAATTTTTAGAATAAACCCAAAAGAATTATTGAACTTCATGAGAAGCATAGGATTCATATGGGATATCTAGTGGAAAGAGGGGTAACTCACAAAAGATCCAATTGGGTCGAAGTGAGGAAGGGATTCCCGACCCTCAGTGTAATAATAATATATAATGAAAATGTGTAGGTATAATGCATATAAAGTGTAATACATCATTATAGAAATTAGGCGAATAGAATAAGAAAGTAGGAGTAAAGGAACAGTAGAACTGAAAATATTGGATTTTTGTGAGATTTATTTGAAACTCATAAATAAGTGAAAGCCAAATAACTGCAACTGGTACCAGAAAAGAAAATTTTCTGTTACATTATAGAATTTCTGTTATATTATAGAATTTTCTGTTATAATATAGAATTTCTATTATATTATAATATAGAAAATCTAGTTATAAAGATTTAAAACTAAGTAAATAATTATAATTGGTTTCTAAAAACAGTTTAAAAGAATAATGCCAAAAGATTTCTAAAGAAAATACCTTGACGACTGATGGCTCTGGCTCCGACAGATGGAGGAGAAGACATACAAGGGAAGCTTCCAAGTGCTCTCTGTAGCCACTCTGTCCTGGCCGTTCTTTACAATATAGCTGACCAAAAAGTCGCAAAGAACCACTTCTCAGCCCTATTTCTTCCTAGAGGTAATTACATAATTTATGTTTGAACTTTTATGAACAATGATACAACAGAATATTATAGTTTTATTAATATTATGTAGAGACTTTACCTTCTCAAAAAATGGTTTCAATCTCAATGCCAGGGGCAATTGAATCCTGGCAACAGTATCCTCATTGAGAGCTGGCACAAGAGAGCTGAGGCTCAGCATTGACTCCAATGACACCTTTGAGTGGGTCGAGTCCTCAAGACCTTCTAGCAATGATGCCAAGACACTACTCATGTGTTTTTCTCTCTTTAATAAATACAAATTTTTAAGCAAGATATTAGAATATTATTTGACCAGTTAATTAAATAACAATGAATAAATATTTGGATGATATAAAAATAATGCAGATTTTTGATACTTTTTTTTTTTTTTTTAATATGCGATATCTTTCCTTCAACAATATATTAATGTCATTAATATGCTCAATAGTCCCTAATGGACCTGGGCTTCAGTAGACAAGTCTTAATCAGACTTCCCTACCGGCAACTATTCTTCTCAACTTCATCTTCAAATAACTACTGCTGAAGTCTTCAACTATATCATTGATCCACTGTAACTGGAAGTATCCACTGAGGCAGTCCCTCTTGGTCACTATAGAGAAGTTTCCTTGGTAACATCTCTTCCTCCATCCACAGTCTCTTCTCCCTAGCCATTTGAGGGAGTATCTTTTAACAGTGATTACGATATTGTCATTATTATATAGCTCATTTTTTTTTTTTCACTGCTCATTCACCAGTGATATTTATTCTCTTGGAAGGAATATTATTCTCAGAGCTTTCCTCTCCCAAATTTTCAACCTTTTGCTTTCCTGAGTCCAAACCTATATTTCACACATAGTTTTATAGACTATTTCCTTCATGTCCCGTGACAGCTCCTTTTCCTTTAGTGTGTGTGCAATTTAATTTGTTCTCAAAACAGCCATTGAAGCTTCATTACCACAAGGTGTCGGTTTCTTCACACAGCCCTTCAAATATGCAGCACAGAGTTGGTTGTGCAACATTGACACCCATTTGCCTTGTGTGACACCCACTTGGCAAGCATTTAAGTTTTACTAATTGCCTCCATATGGTTTATGATGGTGGACTGGTCGGTCCATTAGTCGCTACTTTAGAGGGATTTTAGTTGGGTTGGCCTTCACGTTTGACTTCAGCTGGTCAGCAACTTTATGTGATACAATGGTTAGATTATTGGTATATAGAAATCACTATTTACCCTATAATGTCTATTCTACCAAACCTGAAATTGAGCTTCCTCGAGGACTCATTATCGTCAACAATTCACTGAACTAATTTAATCTAGTGAAAAGCTACAGATATTTTACAACTCTATATCGGTGTATGATGAACATTAAACTTTTATTGTGAGCCTTTTTATGAATAATTCTAGTCTTGATAAACTCAAACTGGCTTATAATGGACACACCTTAAAAAGGCTTTATTAATCAATTCACTTTCTTATTTTGAATATGATTACCTAGTCAAACAGCAATATTTAATTTATGATCTGATTTTTAACAAGCTAAAAATAGTTATCAAAGCAGTTAGATCAGTATAATTTGAGGCAAAATGCTTTTGGCACAAATTACTGAAAAAAATGGGAACATTTTAAACAATTTCAATATGACTACTACTATACTACTATACCATTACAATAATTCTCCTAAACCATTTTCATCAATTGAACCTATGCAAAATATTTTCTTCAACTGAGTTTAAAACATTCTTTGATCTTGAAAAAGATTATGAAATATTTACTGAAATTTAAGAATAGTTTTTAATTTTCTTGACAGCACTTAATCAATTTTATGTCAGAGTGCACCAATTGTTATTCAATTTTATTAGTAATGCACCTATATAATTTAAAATGATCCCTATATAAATCTAACTCTTATGTTTTAGCTATTAACTCTTATTGCAAAAAAAACACAATGTTTCCTCAATCTCTTTGATTTAATAAAATAAGTAAACCTCTAATGGCGGCAGCTGAGCAGTATATCGAAGACCTCGCAATGCAATTGCTCTGACATTGTGGTCAGGAGCAGTTGCTGCAGATTCCAGACTTGCAACCAGATTATCAACCAGGGATGCCTCACCTCCAGTTGAGCATTGAACTGCAAGGCACTAAGGCATAAATTAACAACATTAGGGGTATGGATTAAAAATGAAAACATAAACTTATATTGAATAATAAGAAAAAAAAAACAGAAAAAATACCTCAGCATAAAAAGCAGTAATAATAATCCTTTGGGGTTCACAGGTAGTGGCGGCATACTGGTTAAGAACAACCATTAGTGTTGGTAGTAACGTTGGAAATGTTTGACAGATACTCCTGTTGTACAGAAGTCAAATGATTATTTTTCTATGTCAAATTATTTTTAACAATTATAATCCTACATACACCCTATAATTTGTATGGAAGCTATTAGATATATTTATAGCTTTATCTAGCCTTCAACATCAGCATCAATTAATATTTTAGAATTATTTTAATAAAATAATGTATTTAGCTAATTTTTCTCATATTTCCTTTTTTTATACATATTATCTGTAAATTTGAAACTAAAAAATAAATATATGACAGCTACTAGAACAGTTTTAATTTTAGTTTTAACTTTTAAACAAATTTATAGCTCATATATTATGTTTAACCATCTCAGAGCTTCTCTGATGAGCTGCTATGTAATAGAAGATAGTTGGATAGAGTTGGCTGCTGAGAATGACTGCAGCATTCATATTTTTATTGATAAAAATTATAAGTAGTTAACATCATCATAATTACTTTATTCACAATAATAAAATAAAGTAATCACAAAACTATAAGAGGTAAAAATGTGAAGGTATCTTAAATATAAAAAATTTGGAAAGGCAAAATATATCATAGGCAGTACATCCTTAGATTTTAATATATATTTGTTTTAACTAAATAAAAAAAATAATAATAGAAATATCCTGAAATTCATTTGAATTATTTTCTTTAGTCTTCCAATTAGTAAACGTCAACCATCTCAGGCAGGATTCCAACTAGTCCCACTCTAACTCGGTAATACTGAGGTCCAACATATCCTAATACAGGAGTAAACAATCACAAAAAATTTCTTAGAAACAAAGAATGCCATTTATTTTTCATAACATTTACACAATTTTACACATTTCAACATTTTTTTACTTTCCACACAATAGCTAATTCGGTTTTTACATTTTTGAAGATACTGTGACAGTTTTTGTAGACCCATGTCATACAACAGCCCAGCCATATCCTTGCCAAAGTATCTAAGTTTATCTGTCATCTTGTCCTCAGAGCTGAATTGTCATCCAGCAAAATGTTCTTTCAACTTGGTGGTAGTTACAGGGTGTCTAGTCCAGACAATAGGAAGGGTGTGTGATTATGTCCCATTGAAAAATTGCAGGAGAATGACCGTTTAGTGACGGATTGTCTTTTGGAGCTTTGTTGTGGAGAATACTTATGCCATTCACCAGCAATCCTCTTCTCTAGTTATGAATTGGCTATCTGAGTTTTTTCAGTATTTCACAGTACAAGCAGCATTGAGGTCTCAGTATATATTTAGGACAATTAAACCATCTTTATATATAGGAAGATGGTCAGGGTTGCGGTCACAAGTGAAACGAAAATAGTTTACAACTATTTTATTTTCCAACGTTTCGCCCCACTTTGCAGGGCTTCATCAGGGCTAAAAAGATACAAAATGAAACTAAGTTCAGATAAAATGATAGAAATAA
>NW_027116696.1:128030-146095 GCF_000696795.3 Halyomorpha halys | reverse complement strand
TGACCGCAACCCTGACCATCTTCCTATATATCAATTTTTACGGTCAACTATATATACATATAAACCATCTTTAGTTAAATAAAATAGAGTTAAACTGAAAGAAAATCAACCACTTGACAAGAATTTTCAATTTATCATAAATAGAAATTATAAGGAGAAAAAAAGATACAAACACAGTAAGTTGAGGTATGATGGACACTAAAGCATCAATATGGGTTAACTGAGGAGTTGATGATAAAGCTTTGGCCCCAGATTCACAGCTCACAGCTTGCAACACTCTTTCTAAACACTCCTTTACAACCCTATACATATCATTCAATCATTAGTCATTTTTAAAAAGAAAAAGTTTAGTTACAATAAATTATATGGACTATTTTACTTATCTTTAATGAAAGTTAGATTATACAAGTATTAAAAAATAATTGTATTATATAATAACTGTTTCTATTATAATGGACAGATTAATAATCAAATCTAGTCCAAGTTTGGGTGGCATTTATATGTGGTTTTTGTATAATCATCAATTAGTTCAATATAAACACTAGCTTTTTTTTCTTATACTCCATTCAAATTTATTTACAACAAATTAGAATATATACATGCATTAATAAATAAATAAATATATTGTAATATGCTCTTTTTGAGTAAATAATATATTTTGATGTATAAAGGGTTATTAATATGTTTTATTTTATATATAATTTTAATATTGTTATTTGTTATTTTAAATTATAAAGCAAGCTAACCAGTTTTCTTTGTCTAAAAGAAATACGTTGTATTCCAAACAAAGCCAAGATGGCGGTACGTATTCTTCAGTCAAGTCCATGTGAGCAGATTCAAATATCATAAAAACTATTTTAACTCTTTCCATCATAATTGAAAATACAGTAAATTAAAGGAAAAATAGAAATCAAGAAATAGTGCAAATGAATAATATTCAGAAAGTAGATCATTTGGAAAAATCCCTAACTGTTGTGCGACAATCGATGTTTACATGTAACCTCAAGGCAGGTTTCGTTTGTGAGGAGGGACAGTTGTGTCTATGGCGCCAAGGAGAGATGGTCTCAGCAGTATGAGAGGTCGTCGTCAGTTTCTGTCTGTTTTCTGTTTTTTTTTAGTTCAGAACCCGCTATCACGTATCTGGTGCCGAAACCCGGGATCACGGATTACCGAATCAATTTTAATCACAAGAAGAAGCCTGTTTTTTTTCAGTCTAATTTTTTTTTCTTTCCAAGCTGTAGAAACAATTTCGTTATTATTATTTCTTTTTTCTTTTCTATCGTTTTTGGTCGGACTTTGGAATTATGACTTCAAACTTAGTACGAGCGCCTGTGCTGAACCTCGACAACTTTAACATTGAAACCAACCAACCACCTCCAGAGGCAGTCAACCAGCCACCCCCGCCGGAGCTTGCTCCACTACCGGAAGTCTCTTTGGCAGGAGCTCACGCCACAACCCTAGAATGGGTCAAGGTCCGCACTGCAACGGCTCAAGACCTGAGAAAAGCGGTCTCCGATTTGGAACGATTCGAACGGAACGAAATATTATAACTTTAATTTTATTTATACTATATATAAAAGTACTTTCACAATACAAATATAAATATAAGACAGTTGTCTGTTTTGAAAACCAGGCAGTAGGGTTAAAGCATTCTCTCAAGGAGTGGTAGGAACAGCAGAACTGATGCATATCATTCAATCAATCCAGTCTATGATAATTAAACCAGTTTTTTTAGGTTAAATTTCAATAGGAAATTCCTAAATAGGGATATTTGAATGATTTTCGATTACTTGTACAAAGATGAAGAACTTTTGAGTTGGTGTACAAACAATAGATGTTGAGAAAAAGTTACATTTTGTTCTCACCAATTTATGCTATTTTTTAAAACCAAAAACCTACTAGGGTCCATTACAAAAACGTTCTGTCACTTGCAAAGAAAAATAATCTTAAGACAGATTACAAAATGCAATGGACGTAACTAAAAATAAACTGTTGTGATCCATTTTAAAGATATTCTGTATCTTGACATAGAAATATTGCCATTGAAAACTAATCTTATCCCAGTTACATCACAAAAAGCAAAGGATGTTAAGGAAAATAAAAAAAAAATTGATCTTTTAAAAGCTGCTATGCAGTAACAGTAATATAGTCTTGTATTAGGGGTGGCTAGAGGAGAGATTTTAGACCATAATTTTTATTTTTTATATATACTTTACAACTTAGAAGTAATATTTTTATTTATGTTTAAATATAATTTTACTCAGTGTTAAGAGTTAATTGAATTTTATATAGTTTATATTTTCATTAGTTTTAAAATAAAATAATGTTTGTATAGTAATTATAAAAGAAGTATAATTTGTATAGTAAGATAATAGTTTCATTTAATAGGGTGATGTAGGAGTAGACGCTGAAGGACAATTGACATGTGCTAAGAAAAACATACAGAATGTGATAACTAGCATTAAATAATGCTCATGAGTGAGTATATGATTGAGGCTAAATATTTTTTTAAAATTCACATAGAATTAATAAGACTGTTGTCTGCGTTATCATAGAGCAGTATTGCAGAATAATGTAGAGACCTAGTTCACTGTATAGAATTATGCATGCAAGTGATATTTGGATTTTCTAAGAATTATTTTTTAAGGACAAAATGGTGTGAGCTGGAGTACAAAAATTGATTAGATTTACAGTATAATAAAACTCAAAAAACTAAAAAATTCCACCATTATTATTCCTCATATAGAAGCATATTTCTTGAAACACATTTACTCAGAGTAACCGACTCAGGTCCAGAGACTGTTTCTTATAAGTATTATTTTATGTTATTCTTTTGTCCATGTTGATTAATTTCAGTAAGGGACTAGATCTCAAAATAAATACGGATAAAACAAATATGGTTAACAGTAGAAATGGAAGAAATTTCTGAGATACAGATATAGGAGGAAATATATTTGAACAGATCGATAGGTATAAATATTTAGGTTCACAGGTTAAAATTTAGGAAAATTAATAAATTTTGAAGTATCTCACTGAGTAAATATTGATTTCAGATAGAAAATCCAAGATACATACAAGCTAGGTCTTAGCTCAAATTGTCCTCAGAAGTTCAAATCTTTTAAAACTTCAAATTACTATAATTCTGAAACTAACTGTCAGAATTGGGTAAAATTTGACTTTTTTCTAATTATTTCCTGATTAAATTTCATTCTTTAAGTATTTTTGTAGAATTTCATAATCAGTCAGGTATTGGATACAATACTATACAAGATTTTTTTCGATAGAGCACTAAGTTTGTTATAAAATATGGGGGTTTTAATCACAGAAATTTCCTCCCCCCATCTCCTCCCCAAGTGCTTATAATATTAAGAAAAAACTATACTTACTTGTTAGGTACAATTTTATAGGCATCTCTATTGGTAATGACAATTGTGCTCTTGTTGGGGCTGGCTGCAAGAACTGGGGGTGTAGTTCCGATGAATGCTGCAAGTATAGTCATCAAACTAGGTAATAGCTGAGCCAAATTAGCACGCAAAAGGTCTCCAATAAGCCCACTCTCCACCATTTCACTCAAAGCACAGGTTGCCTGCAATATAAATCATTCCTTTGGTACCTTTCTACCTTGAAAATGCTCATAAGCGATTTAATAAATAAATAAAATAAATTTCATTATTAAAAAGTCTTAACTGTTAGGTTCCATAAACAATCATACAGATTTAGTATTAACTTTATTATATAACAGGCCTTTATTGATAAAAAACCATGACCATGGCCAACGAAAACCTGAATTCCAAATGCCAATATCAGGCTTTAACATAGCTCCATTCAAGAGATATCAAAACAATAAATTAAGGGGTGATGCAAGAGACTAACGTGTTGTCACTGCCTGTTAGAAGATTTCTTGAGTATGACAGTAAGTTGTAGTCACAGTAACTAACCTTTGGTTAGCATGGGATAATAGGTTGGTGTCAACGGACTTGAAAGTTTTAGAATAACGATGCCAAAGTTCCAATTCTAACATCACCAATAATTGTTGCTCACATAATTTCAATTATGTTTATCTAACACAATACTCCCAGTTACATGCATAAGAGTGTCATAATATGAAAATTGTTGTATATATGTTGTTCGAATTTCTTTGGGTTATCAATATTTTTTTGAGAATAAAAATTAGGTTTTTAATTTCAATATTTACTGCAATGAAAATTATTTTGTTTAGCTTCTAGAAATAAAAATATTATTACTGATTCATAATTGAATGGTAAAACAAAAAAAAATCACTTTTTGAAACTAAAAAGGTAAGTAGTAGGCAAACATCAAAGACTTATTCTTCTAAAATGCTGTTCCTTTTTACTTTTATATACCCATAGATGGAATATATAGTAACAGGACAAACAATTTTTATTGAACTAAGTGAATCAATGTGTGATTAAGTGCTCTTTAATTCTAGATAGGCCTTATCATGATTGAAATAGTTTAACAGGGTTTAAATACAAAAATTACTCTAAAGTACCTTTAATTTTGTTTATTTTAAAAAAAATAATCAGTTCTCATTGTTAGCAATAATAAATAATGAATAAATTCAAATTATTACAAAATTTTATTAATAATTAAAGGACAAATAAGAAAAATAAACACATCCGATTCGAACGGGAAAAGCCGAAACCACCCAATCTTTCTTGATTGCATGATGGCTTCCTTATCTTTTATTAAACTGTTGTATTATTTAAAATGTAAAATTTATAATTGTTATTAACACCTGTAAAAACCCTGTAATTATTTTTTTGTTGCAACAAATATAAAAAATTTTGTCCATAATTTTTGCCTATCCTAGTCTTAAGATATTTTTTTTTTCGAAAACCATAATAATCATTAGCTTCAACAAGAGCCCCCTAATCTACAAAAATCTTGGAGATATAACTAGGCTTGTAAGCAAAAGTTGTATGAAGTGTAAGAGTAACGGTGTTGTATGGTTGGTGTCGCCTAAGAAAGAAACAACAATCTACATTTTTTAATAAATTATTGCAAATTAATTGTCTTGTATAATTCATTACCAGCCCTGTCTGTGTTCATTATGGATTAGTTTAAACATTTTAAGTATTTGTCAACATTACAGTCCAGAACTAGACCTTTTCTGTGCTCATTATATATTAGTTTGGAAATTTTGACTTTAATGTATTTAATTGTTGCTAATTAGTCATGAGTGTAACTCATTACCAGCACAGTCTGCGTTCAGTGTTTGTTTGGACATTTTGATTTAAATAGTGTTATTATTAATTGTGATCATTACAGTCTATAAGCAGACCCTGTTTATACTCATTAAGTGTCAATGTAGCCTTTTTGGTTTCAGTCCATCTTGACTGTTGATTGAGATTAGTATAATACAATCCATAGTCTTAGATGAGTCCATTGTGGTAATTAATTTAATTAAAATTTAACTATTGAATACATTACTGAACCAATATAAACGTGGGTCTTACAACTTTTAACCGACCTATCGCAGTGGTTCATCCCTTTATCAGGACCTCATTCATTGTCTCTGACCCTTCAAACTCATTACCCAGTATTTTATTTTGCATATATTCATTCATTTTTTTCTTTCTTTTTATAATTTATTTTGCAAATTTTATTATATCTTAAAATCCTTTTCTTTTACTTTATATTCATTAATTAATTTTCAAGTGTTTTATTTTTATTATATATTTATGTTTTCTAATAGTTAGCCTCACCAAATAAATGTTTATATCTGACCCAGTTTGTTTTTCTTTGAGGTCTCCTTCAAAAAAGACTTTATCGATTTGTAGTGACTTCAACAGTAGTGGTTTTTAAAAATATATAAAATTGAGATCATATAAATAATTTAACTCTTCTTTCAACACAGTCATGGATAAAATCAAGAAGGAATTATGGAAAAAAATAACTTAGAAACCATAGTACGGAAGAAAAACTCATATAAAAGTGATTTGCCGATGATCTCGCACTGTTGGCAGAATCAGAGGAAGAGGCTATTAGCCAAATAAATACACTATAAATAATAGCAGAAAAAGCAGGCCTACAAATATCATATGAAAAAACAGAGCTCATGACTACTGAAGTAAATTTCAAGAAAAAATAGTTAACACTGAATATGGAAAAATAAAAGTGACCAGAAAATTTAAGTACTTGGGGGAAATAATTTGTCACAACGGTTCTGAGAAAGAGAGCATCCGAAAGAAAACCACCATAGTGGAAAATTTAAGATTTCAAAAAGCTAAAATTTACAACAAGAAGAACCTCTCCTCAAATGCAAAGCTAAGGCATTACAACATTGTGATAAAGCCTGTGATTTTATATGGGGTGGAGACCATATGCTTACCCAACTTGGAAAAGTTGCTAAAAATAGAATGGAGGGTCTTGAGAAAAATCTATGAGCCCAGGAAAACACAAGAATGTTACAGGCTAAGATCTAACAAAGAGATCTACAGAAACATCAAAGCCTGGAAACCAAGATAAGAATCAGAAGGCTGATGTTCTATGGGGACATGAAGAGGAGGAAGGAGGAAAGATTGAATAAGAAGATCTTTAAAAAAAAATGTTGGTACAAAAACATGGGAGGATACACGAGGCAAATGAGAGAGGAATTAAAGAGATTCAAGATTTCAGATACCGACTGTCTAGATAGAGATACTTATAGGAAAACATTGAAAAATCTCACCAAAATTGGAAGAGGAAAAAAATTGGTACAAAGTGGTCCAAAGAAAGAAAAGAAAGGCAGTCGAGGATCATGAAACTGCGATAGGAAGAAAGACAATCAAGACTCCCAAACTAATCACCATTGATATTCACAATGGCCTTAGTGGCCGATACTTGATAAAAAAAAAAATTTAACTCTTCATGGTTTTTCTATAGTAGCATTATGAACTGTGCTTAGTAATTCCATTCCTATATGAAGGATGGATAACCAGAAAATGCATCCCTAAAAACATTTGTGTTGTCTGTAGCTGGAAGAATTGTGTTATGTCTGCAGTTGAAAGGATAGTGTTATAGTCTATAACTGGAAAGAATGTGTTATGACTGGATCTGATTTTGATTTTTGTAGTTATCTGTAGCTGATAATCTATTTTAAGCTACTTCTATAAGGATGTCTACATGAAAGGGGTATCTTATCTTTGGTATCCACCAATCCAAGAGGCCTTATCTTCTTTGTTCAAATCATCAGTGAACCAAACCGAGTCCTGTAATAGGGGTACCTTCATATAATCCATCAAAATTTAATTGTATATAAATATTTTCTGTTTAGTTTTTTTAACATTTTAAAACAAATGCTGAATAGCTGAGTGCCTTCATTAGAATACTTCATTATCAAAAGGGAACAAACTTCAGAGTAAAGTTTTTCTTTCAAAATCTAGGAAGACCACATAGATTATGAAATATTTATTATTTGAATTAATGTTATTTCAGTAATAACATTAATATAATATTTTACAACTTACTGCAAGTGGTTGCAAGGCTGCAACCTTTGGTCTGTTAATATTCTTGTTTGATGATTCTTCCTGATAAAGTTCACTCGACTGCAAAATTTGCAACAAGTGTTCAAGTGCGTACACACTCAACTGTTCGTCAGCAGCCAGTTGTCGCCAACAGTCAGATAGACTCCTAAGAAAATCGTATGAAGAAAACTTGTTTTATTTATTTCTCTATTCAGTAGATAGTATAATAAACCAATCTTATAAAAAATACTAAAAAAACAAAACAAAACACACATGTAACATAATCTTGTTTTTCTTATTAATTAAAATTCTTAATATTATTTTTTATTAAGAATAATAAAAACATAAAAACAAAAGAGGAATGTGTGTAATTATATACCTTGTCCTAATATTAAACATGAAATAATATAAATACACTGAACTACTTCCTCTAGAAAGGCGTAGTTTTTATAGATTTTCTCCATTTGATAAGTGAAACTATTAATAAATTTCTCCACCAGTGAACACTTGATACCTTGAAAATTGAATATTTCTTATTTAATTTCCACATTCTGATATGGTTTGTTACGTAACTTGGACCTCAGTTAATATAAGTGAATATTTTAATGACTTAGGAGTTTACAGTTATACATAAAAATAATGCCACTGCCACTGCTCTAATAAGATTAGCCTTGAGCTTTCTTTAAATTGCCACCTAGACTAATTTAAAAACCAAAAACTAAAAAAAAAATATTGACCCCCAAAATTCAAAACATATTTAAATCATGTATGAATCCATTTAAACATAATTTAAATATTTAATTTTGAGTGTTAATATATTATTTCAGTTTTTAAATTAGTCTGGATCATATTCTAAAGGAAACTCAATGTTCATTGGATCGATCCCAGTGGGATTGTATATATGTGTACATGTAAATACATAAAATATTAAAAGGGTGAGGGTGCTATGTATTTGAAGTTAAGAAATAGTGCTTTATGTTTTTCAGCAACCATTGCTATTGAAGAAGAGAATATAGACCTGGTGATAATAGAATAGTTAATTAGTTATTATAAAGGAGATAGAGAAGAAAAAAAGGATGATAGTTGGTCCCAAAAAGTCTCTTGGGAAGGAACTTAAGGAATTGAGGAGCATAGTAGGAGGGGAAAAAAAAGAGATAAGAGAGGTTACAGGGAAGACCTGAAGAAGATAACACTGGAAGGATTGCTGTTTAAAGATGTAAAGTCCCACATGGAAGAAATGAAGAAGGTAGAGAAGCTGGAGAGGGCAGTTATGGTAGAGAAACTGAAACTGAAGGTTGTAGAAGCTACAGAGCACAGTATGGTAACAGCACAAAGTAGGAGGAGTAAAAAGCTTTTCTTCTTGGCTCCCAAAAAGAACAGCTAACTGTTCCAGGAGAAGTGGACTCAGGGGACATAATAAGAGAATCCCAAGGAATCAGCTGGAATTTGAGAGCTACCTCAATGAGTTAGGAAATAATGAGTACCATAAAAGGAAGCAGAAGAGAGGTCGAGTATGTCTCTGAGGTCCATGCTAAGATTACTCTCCAAGCTGAAATATTCTTAGAGATAATGATGAACAAACTGGCCATATTTGAATGTACACGAAGGTCACAAGCACTGGTGACATGGTGGTGGCTTTCCTATGAATAACCAGAAAGAAGAAGCAAAAGGGAAAGTGGATAGGACACTATTGAGAAATGAAATGGCACTAACAGAACTTGAGAGATACACAATTCTGCATTGAAAGGGAGAAGTATGGAAGAGGGGGAGACCCTTGCCCTTGAGGGTAGAATGTTTTAAGCAGTCAAAGATGGTCAGAACATTAGTGGAACGGAAGCCACAGACAGGACCATCTATACATCCTTTAAAGAATTCATCTAAGGACGGAAAGAAGTAGCAGGTCCAAAGCAGTTCACTTTTAGAAGGGTGTAACCACCCAACATCTAAGGAAGATGAACAAGAAATAAATGACGAGATTCAGGGCAGGAGCCAGAGCAGAGTGTTCGGCAGTGGATAAAGTGTAACCCCATCATCAGTGAGTTTGCCAAACGAGCACTAGAATGCACCACAGCACACCACGTTATTTATATGCAATATAGACACTCAAAACAAATATGCACATATCTTAAGAATAAATAAGAGGATTGTGAGCAAAAATGGCATATGTTCTACTCCATCTGGCTGGTATGGCTAGGTATGGGGGAAAAAAAAAGCCAGGACCTACTAAGTTGTAATACCTGTAACAGGCCCCATACCTCTTAAACAGAATGGAAATGGCTAGGGGCAGAAACCTGAACACTTTGGAAGACAAGGAGGGATTTATCCTGGCTCCAGAGAGGAGGAAGAAAAGTACCATAAAGAAGAAGACATCCCAGAATGAGGGTGGAAGGATGAGTGAAGAAGTACACCCTTATAACAATCAAAAGGATAGTGGAACACAATAACCTCAGCAGAAAAGAGGACTTGAGTATACATAACAATCAAAGGGAAAAGAGCTGATTGGAACTTATGTAATGTGATAAGAGAGCTACCCATAGGGAAAGAGTTCTAAGAGGCTGGGGTGTAACTTAACATGGTGATAGTCACTTGGGCTCATCGGTTAGGTGAGATGAAGAACAAGGAGTCCACCCAGGTCGTCTGTAGCTGAAGGAGCTGAGGAGTAGGTCTTGGCAGCCTTGGAACTGCAGTGGTGCTGTTTCCTATTTGGCCTAGGATCGACTGTTATTTCTGCAAGGGCCCAAGAAATGAAAAGTTAACTCCCCACTATAGTTAATAATACGGTAGATAACCATAATATGTCTGAAACCTAGTAGAAAACCTGTAGATAGTAAGTTTAAAATGACCAGGAAGGGGGAATAAGAAAAAAAAAGTATCATAGATCAATTGGGAGCCTAAAATTCCAGTATCATAAAATAGGAACCATTACTGTATATAAATTGAATTTTTGATAATGAACTTATAGCCAACAACAGTTTCTAAAACAATATTAATTTATAAACTCACGTGTGTAGAGGCAATGACTGTTTGAGCAGTATGTTCATTACAAGCTTGGGATGGTGCTTGGCAAGAGCAATAACTGCACTTACTCCATTGGAAGGGTGATTGCCAACATTGAAAAGCTGAAGCAACAAAGAACCTGGAAACAGATAACAGTATTTTGAAAACCAAGTTAGGGACCAAAGAAAGATAAATTCATGGTTATTGATTATGCACTACAAACATAAATCCTAAAACAAGTAGTATTGTTATTAATATAATTTTTTTTTAATGAAAGAAAAAATCAGGTGCGGTTCAGACACTGTCTTTACTTTACATGGATTCAAGGTTATTAATATGGCGGCACACGAGCTATATCTCTCAGGCACATTGCACTTTCTCGGAACCACTAACACACGGACAAACTAATCCTGTAGCTTCTCCTTCTTAGTACCTCCGATCAATAAAGATCCTGAGAACATATCCTCCAACTTGCATCACATTTCCTTTCCCAGATCATCTCCTAGAGCAGTTTTGTACAAGCAGTCAGCAGGATCGTATCTCACATATACAGTGTGTGTTGTGCCGTTAGTATTTTTGACCCCCGAAATGGCAAAGAAATCTGTTTTAAATTTAAATAATCCAGAAGATTTGGATACTGTGTGTAATATTGTTTGCAGTAACTATTATAATACTCATGCTATTGAATTAAGATGATTCTGACACAGACAGTATTGATAATATTGAAATAAATGTCAATGATGAGTCCGATGAGGATGATATTCAAGTTTCCAATGATGAATATGGTTCTGATGACGCCTTTTTTATTAGTAATTAGAGTAATAAATCACATAGTATGGCACAAATTAACTTTACATTGAAATCTGATAACAAATATTTTTCTTAGGAAAAGATGGAACAGAAAACCATCTTTCAAAAACTCCCAAACTAGGTCTCATAATTTACTCATACAATTACCCAGTGTTATAGGTTTAGCAAAAAATCTCAAAACGCCAATGGAAGATTGGGAATACTTTTCAATAAACAAATTTTATATTTAATTGTAAAACATACAAATGAATATATTGACCCAATAAAAGTAAAATTCAGCCATGAGAGGAATGTAAAATCAACTTCTGTATGGGAAATCAAAGCATTTGTAGGATTATTATATTTTTCTGGCCTTTATAGAAGTGGGAGGCAAAATAGTTTTAGACGCCATTAAAAAAAATTGCATCTCGACCAACATCTCAGAAAACCGAAGAAACTATTGATGACAAAAAAGGAAACATTGATCTAGATGCCATTCAGAAAAGAGGACAAGACTTACTCAATATTCATACAAAAAGTGTGGATACCCTATAATTGTGCAACATTAAAATCTTATTTGTGAAGAATGTACCACTAACTAATAATAATTATCTTCAATAACAATAATATAAAACATTTTAGCTACTTTTTTAAAAACTATTTAACCTGAATAGTTTAAACACTTAATTTAATACTATGTTATTACAATTGTAAAGGAAAAATAGATATAAAACCACATTTTCCATTATTAGTGTCTGAGAGGCATATGCGTGTGCTCGTGTAACTCTAGATAGTGTGTGCTGCCAGGTTAAATAACCAAACAATTTGTTTTTTGTGTATAATAAGAAAAATAAATTTCCGAACATATTAAATGAAGTTAAATGTAAAAAAAATCAAAAGATGCTTTAAGTAAAGTAAACCAACAAAATTTTATTTAAGAAAAAGTTCGATCAGATTCATTTTTAGTGTTCTTTATTTTAATGTTTGGCATGAGATCTCTTGGCTGTCCCCGATTTCCCAGTCAGTCATTATTTATCCTTTAGTTAGTTATCAATTTCACAGTTCATATCCATACATTTTTATACTAATAACAATATGAAATGGTTAATTATTTGAAATAAACAAAATTAAAGGTACTTTAGAGGATATCATTTTTAAAATTTGGGATTTAAGCCTTAAGACTATTTCAATGAAGTATTACATCAGCAGTGGCCTGAGAATTGTTTTAAATATAAGAACAGTTGTTTCTGGTTTTAGTTTGGAATTTCTGTTTAGGATAGGATATAGCATTGCTAACCTTACATAAGTTTGAGTTAGTTTGATGTTGATATGGTGATTCCAGGTAAGGTGGCTATCTAGGTGAATTCCCAGGTATCTTACTGTTTCACTGGCAGGATTCCATTTCACATTTTTACCTTTGAGGATTAGATCCGGTGGTTCTGGTGGGCGTAGGAGAGTAAAAACTTTTGAGTTACATTTTTCAATGTTAAAGCTAATCATCCATTTAGTGAAATATTGTTCTAGATCATTAAGGTGACTTTGCAAAGTGGTTTATAGCTATTATTATGTCATCATGTAGAGAGAACACAGCTGTATCGTCAGCGAACATAGCTATGGAGGTGTGTGTGGACTGGACGATGTCGTGAAGGTAGAAGTTGAACAAAATGGGAGAAAGGACTGAACCTTGTGGAGTACCGACATGGATTTGTCTAAGGGTTGAATTTTTGTAATTAATTCTGACTGAAAATGTTCTACCATTGAGGAATGAGCTCAGAATATTGTATAGGTATTTTGGAGTGCCTGATTTCTTTAGTTTATATAGAAGACCTCGATGCCAGACCTTATCAAATGCTTGTTGGAAATCTAAGAACGCTACCAGGGTGTGTCTCTTTTTTTCGAATCCGCTAATTATAAATTCTGATAGTCTTGCCAGTTGGTGAGAAGTGGAATGACTTTATTGAAAACCGAATTGAAAATCAGGAATAACTTCGATACTCTGAAAAAAGAATTAAGATGTTTTTTTATAACTGATTCCAGTAATTTTCCAAAAATAGGTAATAAACTGATAGGTCTATGGCTGCTGATTTGTTTAGCGTTCTTACCAGGCTTGTGAATTACTATGAGTTCGGCTTTCTTCCATGTATCCGGAAAGTATCCAGTACAAGACAACTGATAAAAATTGACGTGATAAAAACGATAGCTTTCCTCGGTAACATTTTTATTGCTATGACTGGGATCAAATCATGGCCAGGACTTTTCTTTACCTTGAGCTTTTTTAATCAGGTCCTGGATTTCTTTTGGGGACGTGAATTTAGGTGGGAGAATGTTTTCTCAATGAAATTAGCGAACACTTTAGCTTTTTTGGCGTCACTGGTAATGAATTCATCATTGACTTGGAATTTTTTCATGTTTATCCAATAGACGTCGCGTAGCCTTCCATAATGAAAAGTTCCTTTGGGTTTAAATTTTCCACGTATCCCTGATATTTAGAATACGCCCATTCATCCAGATTCTTTTTAGTTTCATGTTTGAGGTGGTTCCATTTATTTTTGTGAACAGGGTTTCTAGTGCGCATCCACTGTCTCCAAGCATAATTTTTTTTCTTTAAGTTTTATTGATTTTGGGCAGCTGCCAGAAAATGTTTTTCCCCTTAAATGGAAAGGTCGTACAGTTGCCTCGTGTAAACTGTTTGAGATCGACTCATTTAACATCGTTATACTTTTATCTATTTCTGAGTGGTAGGGACATTTTTTTCAGTTGTAATTTTTCATCGACAAGAATTTTTTACAAAAATAATTAAGGAGTATCAAAAAGTTAATTAATCTACTTCTGGGAAATACCATGCAAAAATTATTATTGGGTCATATCATACATACAAGTCAAATTTCCACTGATAATGCTAATTGGTAACACTTATCAGACAGGAGAAAATTTGTATTATGAAATAAACTAAATAATTTTAATTTATCAAAAAAATCTGTACTTTAATGAAGTAGATATGTTACCTTTTTGAAAGAACACTCCTCAATTGCTTTCAAGTAAAAGCTACTTATGTTTTTAAGTTTGTGAACATTGAAATTAATTTTATATTACATACCTAGTATGTCATTGACATAGTGAAAGAGTTCAGCACCTTTAAGAGCAAAGACATTGGCAAGAACATCGGATGCATTGGAGCAAGCTGCTTGGTCAAAGTCAGTTAGACCATCAAGTAAGCGAGCGGTCAACTTATGGATCTGAGCATGGGGTAAACGGCTACAGAGAATCTGTATTGATACAATATATAGTTAATCGATCAGGTATACCAAATATAAAATGAATGATATTGATAAACAATGAACTAATATTGATAAGGATGGAATGAAAATAAAATACCTTTGCTACATGGGAAGCTGTGTTTTCCTCAGGCAGGTTATCAAACATCTTCTCAACAGCTGGATCGTGAGAGCGACCCTCATAGACATTAGCAATGGCTAGTACGATTCCAGCAGAATGTGCAGCCATCTTCCCTACTGCCTCATTAGAATCAAAAAACCTCACAACAAGGGTGCCAATTAGATCTCCACATTGATTTAAGGTGCTGGGGTTCTAAATGAAATATACCCTGACTTACAACATTACTCTTCAAACGTAATTAAAAAATACATTAAACTGTATTTATGAAGAAAAAAACAAAACAAATTGATAAATGCATAAATAAAAATCTGAAATATATGTATTTTGAACATATTAAAGAATCATTAAGGAAAAGTGTGAATTGGTTTAACTGGTTATAAATATTTAAATAAATAAACATTGTACATTCGGGGGTAGCAGCATGGTAATGCGCCTGTCTGCCAACCCATAGATTGTGAGTTCAAGCCTGGCCCAACCCGGGATTTTTTTCAAGCAAAAAATTATGCAATACTCACTCACAATCTCCCCCCGGGCATTTGTGAGGCCCGTTAGCCAATGGGTGGACCCACAAAAATAGGCGTGGGAGTGACGGACCCACCCTATGAAAACCACGTCAGGAAACGCACAATGTATTTCTTGAGTACACATCGCACGAGGCCTTGGACCTCCACGGTCTATCGCATTTCAGAATGGACTGGCGCCAATGAAAAACAAAAACAAAAAAATATTGTACAACAAAGTAAACAACTGAGAACAAATAAATCATTGCCATCATGTTTACTAACAAATGTAAAAAATCACATTTTCTGAATTTGTTTTTATCAAAAGCATTTTAGTACAATGGAGTCTTTTACACATACATATAAACCTCAGAGAAGTAAAAATACAGAGATAAAAAAAACTTTTAGTAATGAGAAAGTTAAAAATAGAACATAAAGTTATTTTTAAAAATAAAAAGGAAGATGGTCCAGGTGCGAAGAAGAAAAACTCAAATAGTAATTAAACTATTTATTATGAGCCAATGTTTCGCCCCACATTGCAGGGCTTCATCAGGGCTAAAAAAAGATATAATCACTTAAATGATGTAAACATAAATGAACATTGTTAATGAAAAATTAAAAAAATGTACAGTGAAACATAAAATTAAATAAGAATAAAAAAGGTTTTAGCCAATTAATGAAAATAGAAATAAAAAAAGAAGAAATATAAAATACAGTACAAACAAAGAGATGGAAAAAGGGAAAATCAGAGTAAAATCAAGAAGGGGAAGAAAATGGACAAGATAGGAAACATACCTTTCAGACTAGAGGTTAGTACGAAAGTGAACGGTTGACAGGAAGTTATAGAGAAGTAGTGAGAATTGACGGTAAAAAATACGTTACATTTGAACATAAATTTAAAGTAAACAGCATTAGAAAATTAAAGAAAATACTAAAAATGGGTAAAGATTAAATGATGATATACATAATAAGGAGGAAGAAATTATATTAAAAAAAAAAATTGTATATACATGGAAAGAATACATAAAAGAAATAAAGTTAAAAGAATGGATACAATAAATATAATATGAAGAAGAAAATACAATATACAAAATAAATAAGGGTACAGAGGTGTGTAAATATATAATAGAAACATTAATAATAAAGTAATTAACGTAAGTATACTTAAGATAAAATAATCGAAATTCTCGAAATGAACAAATCCTTCAAAAAATTAAAATGTGAGCTAAATGAAGGGATAAATGAGTTACAAAAATAATCAAGAAAAGGAAATAAGCAATAGAGACAACATGAATGACTTGGCAACAGAATATCACAAAGAATTATATAATGCTGGATAAGATAAAGTATTTAAAATAAAAAAAGACACAATGAGGAGTAAAAATACTATTCCTACAATATTGCAATCGGAAGCGGACAGGATAATTAAAATTACTAAAGTGCTCAAAAAGCCCTGGACACAATGGAATTACAAATGAAATTCTGAAAGCTGGAGCAGAAGAATTATCAGCAGTACTATACATTTTTTAAAATAAAGTCATAGAAAAAGAAGAAATCCCCACAGACTGTAAAATATCAAAAATTGTTTTGCTTCACAAGAAAGAGGACAGGACTAAATTAACAAACTTCAGACCAATATCATTAGGCGCCACAATAGGGAAAGTATTTACTAAAATCATCCAAACCAGATTGACAAAAACAATAGACGAAAATTTACCACTGGACCAAGCGGGCTTTAGGAAGAGCATGTCTACAATTGATCATTTACACGCTGTAAAACAACTGATAGAATATAATTTAAACGTCTACCTTGGATTAGTTGACTTCTCCAAAGCCTTTGACAGCATATATCATAGCAGGATCACAAGAGCTCTCAAGTCGATAGGTATCGAGAAAAAATACATTACTATAATAAAAGAATTATATATTGACAACAAAGTATTTATATCTAGTGACAGGAAAGGCAAGGAGATTCTAATCAGGAGAGGAGTCAGGCAAGGAGATACACTATCACCACAGATCTTCAGTATAGTATTGGAACTTATTCTAATGTAGATGGACTGGGATGGATATCGAATCAATATCAAGGGTGTAAAACTAAGCACACTTAAATATGCAGATGATGTGTTATTGATCTCAAGTAGGGAAGAAGATATAGTGACCATGCTAAATCAGCTTATGTAAATAGGTACCCAACATGGATTATCGTTGAACCTCATGAAGACAAAAATAATTACAAACTCACATGTTACCAAAATGAAAACAGACCTTCCAGAAATAAGTGTAGAAGATGAAATCACATTTCTAGGGCAAACAATTTCTTTTAAAGATAGGCAATCAACAGAGATTCAAACAAGGACAGCAATGGCCTGGCAGAAATATTGGAGCTCATGAATGATAATGAAGAAGAATATCAGCCAGCCTTTAAAAACATTGGCTTTCAATGGCTGTATATTACCTGTGATGTCTTATGGATGCCAAACATGGTCCCTCAACAAGCGCCATGAGAAAAAGATTCAAACATGCGAAAGAGCAATGGAGACGAGCATGCTAGGCATAAGAAGAAGCCAAACGCTCAGTAGCCTAGCAATAAGGAAATATGCTGGGTTCACAGATGTAATCAGGCACTTCAAGAAAATGAAATGGCACCGGGCTGGGCATCAAATGAGGAATAACGACGAAAACTGGGCTAAGGAACTAACACAGTGGATCCCCTTGGATATGAAAAAGAACTGAGGCAGACAAATAAGAAGATGGGTAGATGAGATAAAGAAGGTAGAAGGAACACTGCGGTCACGAAAATCCAAGGATAAAACATACTGGAAGATGAAGATAAGGGAACTCTCAGTGAACCAAAGTATGGATAGTCCCCGTTAAAGACTTTATTACTCCTTTAAAAAGGTCTATATACATA
>NW_027116696.1:124695-127945 GCF_000696795.3 Halyomorpha halys | reverse complement strand
ATATATATATGTATATAAATAAAGACTATTATTATTATTATGGTTGGTTCTTCTCGTTATTGCGGGTTGAATATCTGAGGTGAAGGACCTAAAAGTCCAACCACCTTCATATTTTTGTTTATTTATTTATTTTTTTTGGATTCAAATATTTAAAAATTTTTGTACTATACGTGCATTGTCAAGAGAACCAACTGTTGAGCCTCTCTTAGTACATCAATAGACACTCCCAAACCATTCACCCCTGCTATTGTGGATTTTGGACCATTGGTGGATATTATGAATGGAGTAGTGATAACACCTTCCAATTTATATATTTCTTTCAATTCTATCACCAATTCCTGGTATTTCCTCAGTTTTTCTCCCACAGTGGAGCTTATATTATTATCGTTTGGGATTCCGACATTATTTTTTCTTTTTTCTTAGATCTATACGGAGGATACCTGGTTTATTATGGCGTACTGTATGGTCCGTAATTATTGATTCATCCCAATAGAGCTAGGACCTTTTTGGAGGAGTCTGTTTAGGTGGTACTTGTAATATGGGCTCTTATCATCAATTTAGTAGTACATCATCGCCAGGGCCTGATGCAAAATTTTGGCCACGTTGTTATGGCTCTGTAAATATTCATCAGTACCAGCCAACACTCCACATCCAGCAGTGATATCTGAATTGATTCCAGCGTCATAGAGCATAATCAACACTTATCTGGAGCTGTTGCGTCTTTCAGCAAATGTTTTCTATATGATCTTATGGGAATAACCTGATCTTGAATGGCAACAACAAACCCCTCTGTCTTGGAGAATAGCCTTCCAGATCTTAACCATTCAACTGATCTTTCTTTGTCTATGGAAGCTTCGTTCAGTTGGCTATAGAATCTCCCATGCAGAGACTTGATTCTCCATTCTGCCAGTCTTTCATTTTCTGACACGATTGTTGATTCAACACCTTTGCTCAGATTAAGTGCAGTTAAACCATAATCCATCCTTGAGATGGCGAGGTAAACCTCTGTTGTTTTTGGGAGAAAATATTGGCGTAGGGTCTCTTCCTGTTTAAGGCAATCTTCTTCAATATTTAGCAAACCACGTCCTCCTTCTTTCCTAGATAAATATAGATGAGCTTAATAGGATAATAATAATAATTATTATTATTATTATATACCAGAGAGGAGCAAGGAAGAAACAAAAAATCTATTATAGATTATATTCTGGTTAAAAGAGAGTAAATGCAAGAAATATAGGATGCCAGAATCAAAAGGGGATTTGAGATCGGAAGTGATCGTCATTAATTAGTAGCAAATGTAACATGGAAAGATACAAAGCCAAGAAAAAGATGCAATGACCTCAAAAAAAGGGTAATCAAATCGTACAGCTTAAAGCAGGAGGAAATGGCGACCTATTTTCAGGAAGAAGTAGAAAGAATGGCTTCAGACCAAAACAGACCTTGGGATAGTGATGAAATCGACATGAGCTGGACAACTTTTAAGAGGATCCTCCTTGATGCCTCGAAATTGGTCTGTGGCGAGAAGAGCATAAGGTTTCCCAGAAGAACTGCCTGGTGGACAGATGTTAAAAAAGCGATCCAAGAAAAGAAGGAAGCTTGGAAGAATCATTTGAGCCTGAAACTCCTGCTGCTCACCAATTATACAAGGATCAGAGGAAAGAAGCCAAGATAAAAGTGCTGGAAGTAAAAAAGAAATCATGGGAAGATTTTATCCGGAAGCTCAAGGAAAATTCTAAAGAAAACCAGAAGGTCTTCTATAAGGTTCTCAAAAGAATGAGAGGGGAACATAGGTCGATAGCCAGCTTGGAGAGGAACAATACAGTTTCAGAGCACAATGAAACATGCAAGATCTCATCTTCTCAATGCGACAAGAGAGAGAAAGAAATGCTTTATTCATTCATGCTGCCCAAATACATCGGGTTGCTACATTACACAGCATACTGATCAATCCGTGATCGGACATATATAAATAGAAAACTGTCGAAAAGAATAAAGAACTTTCGATTTGCTTTTTGGACCTTCAAAAGGCTTTTGACAGGGTGAGAAAGTAAGACAGAGCAGGCACTGTCAGATAGAGGCATTGATTGAGGGATGGCCTTGGCAGTGATGAGTCTTTATAATAAAACCAGGAATGTGGTTAGGATAAGGAACCACATATCACAGGAATTCGAGACAAAATCAGGTATTCCTCAAGGTTGTTGCTTGAGCCCCCTGCTCTTTATAGTAGTCCTTGATAAAGCAATAAAGAAAGCTAAACTTAGAATGAGACAGTTTCAGTAAGGACACAAGAACTTTCAACCCATAAAATTTTCTGTGTTGACTTTTGCGGATGACCTGGTTTTGCTGTACCTGTGAACATAAGTGTTCTGCAAGAGGAAATGGCCTCGATAAACATAAATTAACTCGTAAAAGACCAAATGTATGAGGATAGGAGAGAAACCCTGGAGAATAGTAAGGGTGATCAGAACGAATGGAGAATACATGGATATGTATAGAGGATACCAGCTGGGATCAAAAGGGTAGCCGCCCGAGGCAATGACCTAGGCAGTAAAATATATTAAAAATGGTATTTATTGAGGATACCAGCTGAGATCAAAACGGAGGCCAACCATGGTAATGACCTAGGCAATAAGGTACCAATTGAGCAGGTAAAGAGAGACCACCCGTGTAGACCACGCATACTCCTCATCTCCAGGACATAAAGAGCTAATTGTTTAGGGTCAGGATCAAAAGGGAAGCCGCCCTAGGTTGGAAACCCTAAAGGCAATAACCTAGGGAGCGGTGACCTTAGGTCCAACTCCCCCTTTCCTCGGGGACCCTAAGTAAAGGGGGTGAAGCTGGGATTGACCAATGAGAAGGCAAGGATCAGAAGTGGAGATGAATGAGAGGGAGAAGGGACAAGAGTGGATAAAAGAGGTGGGAAGTAGAGTGACAAGAGAGTGGTAGAGTGAGAGAGCCCAGTCAGGACAGCAGGACGAGCAGAAGAGAGATAAGGGGATAAGACTAGGCAGAGAAAGCGGTCAGAAGAGTTCAGAGTCCAGGAAGATATAGATAGACACCGGACAGCAAGGAAGCACATTGCAGGGAGACAACGAAGATCCACTGACAGGCCCGCCGAGAATGATCACCACTTTTTCTTTTTCATTAATTGTCTAAAACCTTTTATTATTCTTATTTAATTTTACGTTTCACAGAACATCTTTTTAATTTTTTGTTAATTTATTAAAAAAGTAATTTTAATAATTTTTTT
>NW_027116696.1:119008-123905 GCF_000696795.3 Halyomorpha halys | reverse complement strand
TCTAGCCGAAACGTTGGCACGATGAAATAAGTTACATCAACTTATTTGTGTTTTATTTTGAAAGATTAGCAAAGAAGCTAAAATAAATAGAGAAAGATAAATAAATGGACTCAAGAGGCAAGATCTGGGATAGCTATGAAAGATAAGATGAGGATTTATGTATGATTACCACAAAGATTACAAAAACAACTAGAGTAAAAACTATACAAGAGACAGAACAAAGAGTTAGCCCATTGAGATAACTCACTCCTGAATTTACCTGGTAGCCAAGTTTCATGTGGTGGTAATAGGCAAGAAGAGCAGTTCTGAGAATAGTGATACCAGCTTGTCGCTGCTGTGAGTTGCGATGACGGACCCAACTTTCAAGCATAGTTGTAATCTCATCTAGACGATCTGGGCTCACATCTTCCATAAGCAGTTCTTCTACCAGCTCACCTATAAATACATATATCATATACATAGCTGCAATGAATAATAGTTGTAAATGCGATTATAGAAGATAAAATAAATATTTTGAAACTACAAGAGGTTTAGTGGCAAGGAAAAGGTTCACTAACCTCTATAGGGTGTGTAAAATATAGTGTAAATATAGGTCCAATGCCTAAGTGGTGTATCTGAGAATATCTGATTTCAAAATAAGTCAATTCATCATTTTGTCACTTTGATTAATGACACCACATACTCAGTTAGACTTTTTCGGCATAGTGAAGAGAATAGAAAACCATGTTAAAATACAACAAAACTAAGATAGTATAATTTTAGATATGCCACTTTGGCTTCGTAACAAAGATTATAATATTGCTGGGACTTATATTTTTGCACTAATACAAACTAATTAATGAAACTGAACTAATATATCACAAACCCTTTTTGGAAATGTCAATCAAACTGATAACTAAACCGTTTGAGTACGTTTAATTTGGCAGGTGATTACAAGCACCACTTAAATTAAGTGCATTTTCTAAGGAACTCTTTGAAGTATTTTAATAAGCAACAGGTACTTTTTTAAAGAATATTAATTGATCTGTATATTTTAACTGAAGAATTTTTCTTTATTGTAAGTTGTTTAATTATTACTCCACTAAATTCTCATTGTCATTTTCTGTGAGCGACTTTAAAACATTTATTTTACTAATTTTTTTTTTTGCTTTAGATATTTGTTTTCATTATTCATTTTTTTTTTATAGTGAAATTGACCCAAATGCTGATAGTGACCGTAAAAGTAACTCGAATCAAATTTAGGAGTCCACTGTCATTTTGAAAATTAACAGTTGGAAGGAATTCCAGTGAGGTATGGGTAGATAAGAAAAATATGTGTTCAAAACTATTTTTTATATCACATATTAAGTTTTCAAGATATAGGCTGATAAAGAAAATACATTTTTAGACCCAGCTTTTGATAGCAATATTTCGGACATGCAGTACCTAAAAAATTCAATTTTCCAACATTTGTTCAAGATAGATTTTTACTTACTTTTATCAACTTCAATGTATAAGTTGTACTATTTGTTCGTAAATATGAAAAAGTTGTTATTAAAATAAACAGTAAGGCTGATAATTTTATTTCAATATTTTACTTTCACGTTGTTCTTTTGGGGCCAGAGAAATTTATCATGAAAGAATAATATGACTTACTTTTTGTTAATCTATCAATAGCTCACTGAGTACACAATATATATATATATAAGTTACGGTATGAGTCAGCTGTTATTTCGATGTCAGCTGACTGAGGGGATCAGCTGATCGAATGTATATAAGAGATGTACCGAATACAATAAAGCCAGTGTTTTACAGCAGTTCAAGCGAGTTAGATCTTATTCTTTCTTCTCTTTTTTGACATTTTGCTTTCGCCAATACTTAACTTATATATATATAGCTTATCTACATACTTACATACCTAAAAACAAAAATAATTATTTAAAGGGCCTTAAAACTCATTTCCAGGGGAATTAAAAGAACATGGATAATTATTAACAATATTTATTAATTCAAAGTAGCTAAAGATAAAGACAGATTTAGAATTTACTTTCTTGCTTTAATTATGGCATTATAATGAAATTATAATTAGGTTTATATCCTGAAAAAGATTAAGTAATAATAAGATAAGTGAAGATAAGTAAAATCTTAATTTTTTTTTTTAGTTTTTAGAAATCATAAAAAGAATTAATAGAAATTAAATTCATTAAAATATTTTTTAAAGAATGAAAAAAGATTTAATAAACAGTTTTTTGTTTTGCAAAGTATTTTAAAAGGATAAAAGACACAAAGTGTTTACAGCCTAACAGATAAGTACTTCATAAATAATATTTTATAATAAATACAACAAATTTTAAGTGGTTAAAAAATTAAAATGAAGATGGAAAGACAGATAAATAAGACTTTAAAAAAAAAATCTCAAAGGTGAATAAGCGTGTTGGAGCAGCACTCAAGCAGATTTCAGTCGGACTTAGGACTTGTGAGGATTGATGTATATTGTGGATTGTGCTGCCAGAAAAAAAAGTCAGTCTTCCAATTAGGTTAGATATTGATATTTGCATCAACGTCTAATTTAGGGGAGACAAAAACAATAAATAAATGTTCTGAAATAATATTAAACAGTTTTTTTTTAGTTTTCCAAAAAGGTTTAGCTATTAATGAACATATGATAAAAGTACTCACCAAGCTGCTTAATTGTTTGAACAGCTGTTGCATGGTCATAGCCATTATTGGGAGGGTCTTGACAAAGAACTCTATCAAAGCAAATCTTCAAGATATGAGTGCGGCATGAGTCAATCAATGGAGGAGGTAATTTACTAAAATATCTTAAGAAAAATATATATGGATTGATTACATGAAATGATGATAAAATCTTCAGTTGAAAACTCAGAATTTGGAATATTTTAGACTCCATCTTAAAAAAAAAATTATGCATGAGTTATAACTTTATCCTCTGAATTAAGAAAATTGATGAGTTAAATTAATAAGTTTTGTCACTAAATACTACAGAAAATATAATTTTATGAGTTTGATTGTAGAAAAAAATTAGTGTTTATAAAATTAGGATACACATAAACAGTAATGACTCTGATGGACAAAGGGTCTGGCTTATTCTGCTGAATCTGCTGAAGAACAATGTTGAGAATGTTGGTCCTGTTCTTAAGTGTGTGTTTGCTTCCATTATTTTTGTTACGAACTAAGCTCTCACCACAATTGTAAATAGCTTCTAAAGCTGCTTCTCGACATGACCCTTCCTGCAAATAAAACAACATATATATATTGTTCATTCTAAACAATAATATTTCAAAGTAAATTTGTATTAAGACTCACCTTAGCAACGATAATCTGTGATAGTATCCACTGTGTAAGGGTTTCTAGTTTAGGGAACAATTCCATAAGCGGGCAACGTTGGGCTATAGCAGCATAACATTCAAGCAAAACTTCACGACACTTTTCAATCTGAAGTAAAAATGAATAACAAAGATGAAATACAACAAAGACTAAAAAAGTAATATGACGTAAAAATTAACAAAATTTTTGGTCTAAATTAATGGTGAAATTATAAAATGCAAGACTTTTCTGATGTCTTTATTTTGCTTTAGCTATTAGCATTACTGATAAATTGGGAGAGAGAGGGAAAGGGAAGGAATATTAAATTTCCTCAGTTAAAATACAGAGACAATAAAGTAGTATCTTTCCAGTAAGCGTGCGTGTTATTTTATCCCCCCTTTTCCCTTTTTTTAGTTTTCTGGTCCAAATACTCATAAATTATATGTGTGCGTGCGTGTGTGTGTATAAGATGTCTTAACGTATTGCTTGTACGCTGGGGCAGAGCAACTATTACTACAAGAAACAATCTATCATGAATAGTAACTAACCTCAGCATCCACTTTTGTATCCTTCATTAAGCCTAGGAGGCGTGAGTTTCTTCTGTTAAGCTCAGTTTGGGCAATAGTTTCCAAGCGTGCTAAAACCATATCCAGATGGGCTGAAGACAGGATACCAATAGCACGTGCGCATATCTTTACAATGAAAATAACATTTTTAAAAATGAAATCAATCATATGAATTAAGTACATTTTTGTGTAAATACCCATTAATTGCAGCATTGCAACTGTTGAAATAGAAATGCAAAGTTTTATGGCTTCATGGACGATCGGTGGTATCACAATAGAATCTTTTCTTAAGTTGAGTCTTTATTTATTCACTGATAATTTTATTTTTTCAATATAAAACCAAGGAATAACTTTCATAGTACTCAGAACTATGTAAGATAAAAATTGGGTTTATGAACCTTTGTTACCTTAATATTAGAGCCAGCCTTAAAACGAAGGAGTATAGTCTCGAGATCTTCGGCAACATGCTGTTTATCTTCAATTACTGCAGTAGTGATTGCCAGAGTGCAGAGCAAAACATTCTCCTCATCCCCTGGCTGGGTGGTAGCAAGTAAACTGGTCAATCTCCTGGACATTTCCACAGGCCATGAGCTCTCATGGCAAGAAATGGTTGTTACTGTGTTATTAATCACTTCCAACAACAGGGAATCCCATTCAGACTCATTCCACTCAGAAACTGAAAACATAAATTTTTATCAATGAAAATGAAATGACGGGGGAGGGGGGGGGGAAAGAAGAGGGGTGCAGTCAAAAGGAAACAAAAATAGTTAACAACTACTTTTTGTTTCTTTTAACTACAACCCCGACCATCTTTTTTTTTTTACTTACTTTTATCAACTTCAATGTATAAGTTGTTCGTAAATATGAAAAAGATGTAATAAAAATAAACAGCAAGGCTGATAATTTGATTTCAATATTTTACTTTCACGTTGTTCTTTTGGGCCAGAGAAATTTATCATGAAAGAATAATATGACTTACTTTTTGCTAATCTATCAGTAGCTCACCGAGTACTACTTGTATTGTA
>NW_027116696.1:103224-118958 GCF_000696795.3 Halyomorpha halys | reverse complement strand
TATATATATACACAGCTTATCTACATACTTACGTACCTAAAAACAACAATAATTAGTTAAAGAGCCGTAAAACTCATTTCCAGGAGAATTAAAAGAACATGGATAATTATTAACAATATTTATTAATTAAAAGTAGCTAAAGATAAAGACTTATGGCATTATAATGGAATTATAATTAGGTTTATATCCTGAAAAAGATAATAATAATGAGTCCATGCGTTACATCCGGTGACAAGTGTAACATGTAAGTCACTTTTAAGTACTTTTTGTTTCTTTTAACTACAACCCCGACCATCTTCTTTATTATTTTTTATTATAAGAGAAAAATAGCAAGAGTATTGGAAAGGTTTGTTGTTAATCATCTTCAGTTTGGCATTTCTTTGGCTCTTTAACAATTTCAGAGACATATTTTTCAGATCCTGAAAATCTTGAATCTAATGGATGACATTCTTGTCTTTGGACATGGAACAACATGGAATAACATGACAGAACTTGAAAATTTTTAGAGAGATTAAAAGATAAGGTAATCCTTAATAGAGATAAATGGGAGTTTTAAAAAACTAGAGTAACATTTATGGAATATACATTATGTGGAAAAGTATTATTGCTGAATTTAAAGAAGACTGAAGCAATTACCAATTTGCCACAACCCCAAACCCTTCAAGAACTTTGTAGATTTCAGGTATGTTCATATACCTTATTAAATTTGTGCCTCAAGTAGCTGATTAAGGAAGACCATTGAAGGATCTTTTGAGAACTGTTATGGATTTGGTTTGGGGTAAAAGTCAAAAAGAGGCCTTAAATGAGATAAAATTACATTCAATTCAATTTTAACTTGCATTTTCATTTAATATTTTAGACATCGAGAAACACTTTGGTTCTGTGTCTATCTCTAGTCACATTTGTGTTGAGCATACTCGATTAAACAGTTGGTTTTACAGATATTGCATAAGGTGGTACCTAGTTGTTCCTATATCAATTTTATCAGATTCCATCCACTACCTTCACCAACACATGCGTAAGCATACTTTCCTCAGCATATCTATATTTTGGAAACAGCTTCTTTGATTTGGCCCTAATTTGGAGAAAAGTTAGGAATTATTATTTATACTAAATGGGTTTAGTATCAATTTAATGATTCTTTCAACTACTTTTGCTTACCCATGCATCAAACTCCTTTTTGGATACACCTATATTTCAACACTAGCTCGCACCATAAATTTTACTCATAAATGACAAATCATTAACCTTGAAAAATAGATAATCGCCTTTCCAATAGAAATTTCCAGAAAAATTCAATTTTCACTGTAGAAAATTAGAGGATATATAAAAAACAAATAAATATGTTGAGGAAAGTAGACTGACTGACCTATGTACTTAGTAGAAATATTTTCAACAATATCTTTTTTTTCAATTTTAAAATTACAACATATAGGGATAAAATATTTATCATTTATTGATTTCAACAATAATATATTAAGTTCTACTAGTCTCCATATAACAAATTGTTTTAATGGTTAAATAATAGAAATGAGATACCTTGCAGATAGGTTATAAGCTGTGGAAGCTTATGGGCCCATAGATCAGAGATGTGTGGGCTGAGGTACCTTGAAAAGTGTTGCAAGAACTGAAGGATCGACACTCCACGGTTGTTATTCAGCGGAGAACCAAGAAAAGCAAAAGACCTACATAGCACAGTTTCTAGACTGGGTGATGGTCCTCCATCCTTTGGTACAACTGTAAAATTAGTTACTTTTTCCATTAAATGGGAATAGGAGAAGAATTTAATTATAATGAATGAGCTAATGACAGTTAAATGAGCTTAACTTATTATTTTCAAAAATATAAATCTTAGTCATACTAGAATTGTATTCCTCTTTACATACTAAGCGAAAATGGGAATTGGTAAAGAGTTAAATAATTTTTAAAAAAATTATTGCAGTTCATAAATTCCAATGCCTTTCAAAAGAACAAATAAAAAACTTCAAGAACTTATTGGAAGATTATTGATTGACCGTGTGTATAGATGAATGGAATATGGTCCGGGTGCGGTAAAAAAAAACTCAAATAGTATCATTATCTACAATTTGAGTTTTTTTTTACCGCACCCGGACCATATTCCATTCATCTATACACATGGTCAATCAATAATCTTCCAGTATCTCACAAAACACAGGGGGCCCTCAAGATACAAACACTAGGCTCAATAAAATAGTATCATTATCTACTATTTGAGTTTTTTTTTACCGCACCCGGACCATATTCCATTCATCTATACACACGGTCAATCAATAATCTTCCAGTATGTCACAAAAAACACGGGGCCCTCAAGATACAAACACTAGTAAGGCTCAATAAAATAGTATCACTATCTACTATTTGAGTTTTTTTTTACCGCACCCGGACCATATTCCATTCTTCAAGAACTTATATTGGATAAGAAAATTTCAAATTACTGTTTTGTATAATGGAAATAAAATGTCAGAAAGTTTTGCTCTTGTTCAATAGCTGGAAGATTTAAATACAGTAAGTGTGGTAAATGTTTGATAAAAAACTAATAGAGTTTGTAAAGGAGGTTCTTTACTTTCAAAATAAGAGGTGAAGATGAGCTTTTATGAAAGTAAAGTTTTATGAAACTAATTTTGATTTATCATTTTTTTCAAATTGCTAATAAATCAAAAATAATAGAGAAGAAAAAAGTTGTATTTTTAAACAAACAACAGGTCCGAGGGGTAAAAAAAAGGTAAGCCTTGAAAACCTTAAAAAAAAAAAATTAAATTTAAGAAATAAGTGGATAATTGTCACACTTAATATTCTCCAAGCTTAATTTTACTTCCTGATTTTTAATTATTGGCTTATATGATCTAAAATAATAAAAAACATAACAATTATTAACTAAATTTGGGAAGAATATTAAAAAAATAACTTTTATAAGCATAAAATATTCATTCACATGACTTTCAACACCACTCTGGGTGCTAAATCCAAAATAAAAATTGTTTGTTGCAACTTACCTAACATTGGTCTGATCAATATTTATATTTTTAAATCTTTGTAGACAATTTAATTGTCTTTTAAAATAAAATTAGAAAAATTCCAGGAAATGTATAGTTTTTGAGTAATCAAAAATTCACTTATACTTTCTATTTAACAGCTCATAAATAAGGTGTACAATTTCTACTTTTTGATATATTACAATTCCTAAAAATAACAAGTAACAAATTTAATTTATTCAACTATCAATTTATAACTATTTAAGAAATAGGTCCCAGCTTTTTAAATGAACAGCTGTATCATTACAAAATTTCACACTAAACTTGTTAAAAAAATTAATGATACAAAACAATGTCCAAAACTTCAGTTCAGAATAGATGAAAAAGCAATTGAATATCTAAAACAAGTTAACAGGTTGTCATGCAATCTGCACAAAAAGTTTGAAAATAAACATAAGTATCAAGTCTAATGTGTAATATCTTAGTTATTACTCGTCTGATTTAGACAATTTTAATTATGGATAAAGTAATCATATATACAATTTTTCTTAAAATGAATATTTTTTTATTTATTTTCAAATTTTTCCTTTTTCTCATAACTTGTTTCCAGTTTTTTTTCTTGGTGAAGCACTATAAAAGAACTTATTTGATTATAAGTGGGAGGATTTAGGCAACTTCTGTAAAACTGCTTGGGTGTTTTAGTCTATAGAAAAAGAAATTTATTCCAACAATACCAAACACATAACACTAGTAGCAATAATAGAATGGTGAAAATAGCAAAAGAATCTTCAATAATATATTGTAGATATATTTTTATATCCATAATAATAATATGGACAGTAAAACATATATCACTTAAAGCTAAGAAAATAATGTAAATGTTAAAGGGTATATAGCTTGTCTTCATAAACCAGAGATCCATGGACCATAAATGTGCCACAAGGGCCCTGGAGCGGACCACAGGAGAGTCTAGCAACATATATTCATATTAAAATTGATTGCTACAGCTATTTTAACTGAAAGTATTTCAAATTAATTTAATATTGTTTTGTTTTTGTATTTTCTGAAAATATAAATGTTTTTGTCCAATCTTACAGATTCATCATCATTCATATTGATAAATTAACTATATATGTATTCACAATAAATTATACTTAAACAATAAAAATAAGTAATTAACTATTGCCTTTACCTTCCTCGGGATTGGTCTTAGGGGCTATTTGTGCAAGAGCTTTGGTGACAGTAGGAATGGCTTGATCAAAGCCTTGATTCATCATCAATGTGAGAAGAGTATTCCAAAGGCAAGGCCTAAGGTTGTCCACAGTACTGCTCAGTAGATGGATGGTAGCAGTACAGATATTACTCAGTTCAATGAAGTCTGGGATCTGTAACTAATTCCAAAATATACTTGATGTGTAAAGAACAGTGAATAACATAATGAAAAGTAAAAACATCAAATAGACATGGGAATTATTTAATTGTGTACAGGCAACATTGATATGCAGAGAAGTTAGTTGCTACAACTAATTGGTAAGGGAAGGAAAAATCTAAAATTTCCCAACAATTTGAACACGATTTCCCAACTAACAGGATTTCTTGGGAGTATTCTCTGAAATCTGTCATTTTCTTACACATTTTTGGGAAATCGACCACTCTAAACATGTTTATGAGCTATTTTAAGAGAGAAAGTTTACGAAATAAAATATTTAAAAAAAAAGTTTCTTACACAGCATTGCCAATGTAAATATTGTCAAGTTATTTTTATATATATATTAACAATAATAATTTTGATTTTGATAGATTTTTTTTCTTTTTGATCTATACTATTCAATATGAAAAGATTAAATTGAATTTAAGTGAACCAATTAAATTAATCAATTAATTATATTAACTTTTAGTTTACCCAAATTGTTGTAAGGTTTTTAAATAAAAATAAACGTTACATCCGACAATAATTTTTGTTCAATTAAAAGAAATAACACAACAAAAATTTAAATTATATTAACCTCCAATAATTATAAAATCAAATAAATTAAATTAATACATAAGATCAAATAAATTAATAAACAAATAAATAATACCATTTAATTAATAAATTTTGCTTATCAAACTGTTGGAATTGCTAAATAGAGTGAAAGTTCAATTGACCAAAATATCCATAAGCAAATCTCAAAGTAGAATCAGATGAAAGACTGAAAATCCTCAAAACGAGATATTTAAAAAGTATATGATAATATAATAGTATTTGCCTCTGAAAACAATCATAATCTATATCAATAGGAAAGGGGTCTACTTGAAGATATACCTGAGGACAGCTTGAGTTTAAATCTCTGACCGTAATGGTCAGATCCAAGAATGTAAAAATATATAATTAGGAGAGATTTTACATAAAAGAATGGGTAATTATAGTACTTACTTATAGTAATAACATATATACATAATAATACAACTTTTAATACATTTTGAAGTTAGATAATTAATAATTAAAAAGAAATATTAATTAATTTAATACTAACTGTAGAGGTTTGTGAAAGAACTGAGTTTTTGACTAAAAATTCAATGAAGGCTTCATTGGAATTACCAACATGATAAGGTCCCTCAGATTGGCTACGCTTACAAAACAGTGCAACAATTGCTTTCACTAATGCTTTTTTGACCTTAAATAAAACAAAGAAATTAGTTGCACTCATATAAATACATTTAAAATATCAAAATTAATTAATCCTAGCAGATTATGGAAAAATTATGATTCTGTAGAATTCACAACAGCAGTTCCTCATCTTTAATTAAACTGAATTCACTTGTTTTTTTTCATCAAGTTATAGTCCATTCATGATATAGCAAACACAAAGCTTGTTATGCTTCAATATTACATGATGATCCAGAACTATAATAACCTTCCTAAAGATCATGGCTATAGTCTCAAAAATCAGTGGAAAAAAGGTAAGGATCATTAGACCTTTTTGCTTTCTTGGCATAGTGTTTTACATAGGAAGTCACCAATTCTTTTCACACACACAGTAAGTATCATACATTTTTAATTAGTAACTTTAAACAACAAAATTTCAGTAATGAATGGATAAAATTGATCATAAGGAATTATAATATCAGAAGATGGGGAAAACGCCACAAAACATAGTAAAATTAAATAAAGAGTATTAAACAATATTCTAAATGAACTTTTTTCACCTTATCATTTTAATACCTAAATTATTATTTAAGTATTAAGATGACAAGAATTTACTAATAACTTCCTAGAAAATAATTAAGAATAAATAACTGTTGCTAACTGAACTGTCATGTCTTTTTATGGAATTTCCTGACATTAGCAGATCATTGACATCATATACATATAAATAAAATTAATTTGAACTTCCTACTTTTAAATATGTAATAAGGCAATAAACAGTAAGGACAATTATTTTATATGTTAGTTTACAATAAGATAATAAAGTTGTATTAGCTCTTTTAAAAATATTGCTAGTTTTTATCATGAAAAATTGATAAACAAATGGTAATATGTTTGACATGTCATATGACTATTTCTGTGGGCCATGCTTCTAGAAAGTGTCAAACCCAGTTCAAAGGGTATTACTTTCCAAAAATAATACTGTAACCAAACAAAATATCCTGATAAACAAACAAACTTTTTCTACATTCGGCATCAGTAAATAATTTGATAAAATAACTATAAATTAAGTTTTGAACATTGTAATATAATTTGCTAATATTTTCCAGGTCTAACCTTTTCAAATTTGTAGAAGCAAATAAATAAAACATAAGCAATTAGTAAAAAAAGTTTTCCAACAATGTATGTTTATTGATCAACAAATATTTTCAAGTATTCTCTTCAAAAATCTTTCCAAGTATTCCGATAATTGATTATCCTGATTTTATTCAAATTTATTTTGTATTTATTATTTGGTAGGGTCAGTGACAAAAAAAATGCAAAACCTAAATTTGACTGCAATCAGAATTTATCGGGCAGCGATTACATTCTTCTCCAAATTTATGTAACCATTCTGAAAGATCTTATTTGATTTTAAATTTTAATAAAATAAAAAATTTTCTAGAACAAATTTTTTCTCAGTATGGTACAGGTTTGTTTCCTCTTGTCTTGAATTCATACTTAATTGGAGTTATAATCTTCTAATTCAATTTTACAACTCAACCTGTTTAGCTTCAATAGTCCTAGAAACATATTTTTCTAAAGGTGATTCTAGGATACAAATTTTATCAGCTTCATCAAAATATTCTTTCTGTATAACATTGTAAATCTTTACAGTTAGTTTTCTATAGACTTTTATGTTTTTTATATCAACCATTCAATTTTTTACCTGCTTCCTAGAAGGTAAAATACTATGGACACAGAGGAACCACATACCAAACATTCTTACTAGGAGAAATGCATTGGATTATTCCTTCTCATTTTTTTAAAAACAACTTGATATAAAGAAGAGCCATCTTCTTTTAAATTTGTATCTTGAAATTTAATTTGTGACACTGTTCTGATGTGATTTTATTCTGTATAAAAGCACGAAATATATGTTGTGAAAATTAAATACAAACAATACTGAATATACATAGAAATATAATCATGACCAGTGTAAAAGAATTAAATTACATGTCCATTAAACTCAGTTATGGAGATTCATAAAACAAATAATAATAGAAACACTTATAAATAATTACATCAACAAGCAAATAGTGAACACTATGCTCTTCACATAAGGCCATAAGACCACTAAAGGTTGCAACAGTTTAGCCAAACTTTACGTATATAATATATTTATTAATATAATACATATATAGTGTATATATATACTTGATTGGAAATAAAACTATGTTATGTTATGTCAGATAAAAAATAAACAATAATGAGCATGAAGATAACCTGATCAGTTGAAGTGCTGGGTATACATAAATAAATATAGTGAAAAAAAAAACAGGCCAAGTTATTTCGTTTAATAGAGTTTTTTTTAATACTACAGAATCAAGAAAATTTAACCTTTCAAATGCTGAAGATGATGTGGGGATACTGGGCCGGTAGGTGTGACAGAAAGGGACAGGACTGATATCATAAGGGCGAGATGATTTTATGACAGTTTTTCATCAATATTTCTTCTTCTTATACTTCTTTTTTAATAGTTAACCATCTTTCTTTTTGACAAACTTATTGGTTGAGTTAAAAACTTTTTTTCATTAAAAAAAAACTTATATATTTTCAATTAATTTTTTTAAAATTTAAGTAAGTAAAATATTGTATCTATATCTATAAAAATTTGAATGGTTCTTTTTTTTTTTCCTTTTTTTTTATAAATTTCAATCTAGGAAAAACTTAAGAGGTAATAGGCTATTTATTTAATGAGATCTGATTAGGAGAACAAGAGAGATTAAAGTAGTTGGATTAGATAGTTGCACATATTATAATTATTATTTATAAAACAATATATTTATTAGTCGAGAAACATTATTAAAAAAGATGTAAAAGGATTATACTTTTGGAAAAATAAAACTATAAATACAAATGAAGCAGTTAATATAATAAGTTAACAAATAACATTAAATATACATATTTGTATGAAGAAAGTTGGACTGATTCAATACTTCAGCTATAATTAAATGTTCACCCTCAAATATAATAGTTTATATAAGCAAAAATCAGATAAATTGGTGAATTAAATAAAATAATATAACAGTAAACTATCCAGATCATTGATATATTGTTTACAAACATCGGTAAATTAATATATTGTTTCGATTTCTTAACTCTAAATGCAGACCACACATGGAGAGAACTGGAGGGGAGCACGGCTTACATTGCCTGCATATATGCGGTTAAAGAATTTAAAGGATTAAAAATAAACTTTAAATAATTACTTTTTATAACTGAAAATTTTAGTTCCACAATGTCGTTTTGTTACAGACATAAATTGATTTCAAGAACACAGATAGTCTTGAGTGTGCCACTAGATTTCATATTATTTATTAATTTAATCACAAATTTTGGACAGTCAAAATGCCTAACATTTTACTATAACATTACTATGAATCATGTTTTCCATTGTATAAAAGTGTGAACAAAAGAAATGTGTAACTTACTTTTACAGAGGAATCTAACAAGAGCACAGTCATAGCTGGTATGATCTCATGAAGCCTATTTTCAAGTATTTTATCACTACCAGAAATTAAGTGTGCAGTCACTATCAAGCACTCTATTTTCTCCTTCTCACTGCCAAGTTTCATTTGCTTCAAGAGGAGATCTGTCAGCCGTTCAGTAAAGTGTTTCCCTAAAATATGAATATATTATATAATAATCACTTATAAAAGTTCATGAATACTCAAGAGTACACACAATATTTCACAAAACAAACTGAAATAGTTCTCTAGGACTTAAAGCTACAATTAGTTCTGACCCTGTACCTTATTTTAACAGTTAACATTCTACCAATACCAGAATATTGAGAAGTCATATCACAGGAGTTTATATACTACTCAAAACATTTGTTCTTACTATTCAAAAGGAATGTGAGTTTTTGATCATATATCAAAAATCATTCATTCACTTTATGAAACAAAATATTCCAACTTCTTTCCCAAACAAACTTGAGTTTCCAACATTTAAGTCTGAAAAATGTTTTTATATTGCCAACAGGATAAAAATGGACTATAGGGTAAATCAGAGGAGTCCACCCTATTATCGTTATAGAGGTAAATTATACAACTGACTTAACTGTCAGATGACTACTCCTCAATAACTCAATATATTAGTTCTCAAATCTGATTAACTAAACTGTAAATCTGAACAGAGGTGTTTTAGGTGAGGTTAACTCTACCCAATCCCTGTTTGTTTGTTCATAACATGTTTGTATTTAAGGACTGATGAGCTTAACTAAAAGCTCATTAAAAACCAAAGTAGGAATTTTTAAAATGACTGAGCAATAATCATTAATAAAAAATGGTCTGTTTTATTTAAAATTTTGACCACAGCGGTAAACCCAAAGTCATTAAGAATGATTTAGGATAAGGCTTAGGACAGAGGTAAGAATACAAACTTGGCTGTTCAGTATCTTAAAGCAGCTTTTGATTCTATTACAGCAGACTAGACTTGGAAATCAGAAACTGAATGAGTATAGCTAATGGAGTATATTTCCAGATTAAAAAGAATGTTGTAGTCAACAAAAAATAAATAGCCTTAAACAAAAGGTTCATTATTTCTGAGAGGTTGATGCTCCCAGTCTTAATGTAATCAAAAGGTTCTGTGGTTAAGAATTATGAAGGGGTTGTATCTAGAATGAAATTATTCGAAGGTTCCATCTTTCGAACATAGTTCTACTTTAAAAGTAATAGTCATTTTGGTTCAAACATTTTTGCAGATACATAATTCTTGCATGTATATAAGAGTGTTGTGAAACATTAATGACTTCAGAAAAATAGATCATAACTATAATGTGGTTAGAATATCATATATGAAACAAATTAATTGATATAATACAACTTAAGAGCTTAAGAAGAGATACAACGTAATAGCTAAATAAATGGACTTAAAACTAAATTAAGAAAATAAGACTATGACTAAATGACATACCGATGTGATCATAACAGCGAAGCACCTCGCTGTGCTGTTTTACAGTATGAGGAAGTGAATAGTCAGGTGGTACTATAACCTGAAAATTTTTAAATTTACTGTAGCTAACTTCTAAACCTGAAAATGTGCACCTTAAGATATTGGATACAATCAAGAAATATTAATTTGAAAAAAAAAAAATGTTAGTTATTTTTTAAAATTCGTAACATACAAAGTAATGAGAACTCAATTCAAACTGTTAATTGCTATTTACCATATTGCCAAGGCTATGCAAAACTTGATCAAGAACTGGTATAATTGCTGAAGGAGGAGCAGTGCTGAGAACAGTAGCAAGACAAGAAGTGATCAGATGGTGCTGTATACAAGGGCGGCGATAGGCATTCAGTAGGCAGGTCACGGCACGCGAAGTAGCAAGAGCTGCCTTCTCCTCGGGCAACAGGTTGAAAAGGGGCCCAAGGCAACATATTGCACTTTCTGTCACCTGTAATCAAAGCAGTCAGCTAACTCATTCATTAATATAACAATTTTTAATTTCTGTCAACTGTAATCAAAGTAGTCAGCTAACTCATTCATTAATACAATGTTTAATTAATAATACTCTGGGCGCTATGGGCCTGCTACTGGGTGAAAATTTCAAACTTTAATTTGGTCCAGAATTATTTTGTGTATGTAGTAAAGTAAATATAATATATTAATATTATCAATTGTGCCATAGATGCTTCCTAAATTTTAGTAATACTTATAAATATGTATAATTTAAACTCAAAAAAATCAAATAATTAACATTAGAATAGTTATTTTATTTAAAATCAAACAAAATAAACTAACATTTAAAAAAAAAAAAATAAGGAAATGGGGATTGGATAGTTGCTAAATGAATGAATTAAAAATATATTTTTATTTGTTGACATGTTCAATGACCATAGCTTATAGTGAACTTATACAGTATCAGTTTTCTATTTTGAATTATGAGTCAAAGCTACTGTTATTTAAAATTTATTCTTACTTTGACTTCTTTAGCTTGAACCCATGAATTTGCAATGACATTGTAGGCTGAAATAATTTCTTCTGAGAATGTCTGCGCAGTTACAGCAGGATCTCTTTCAGCTTCAGTTATTGAAAGATATTCTTCCAAGGATTCACAAAACTTTCCGATAACTAAAAATAAATACAAAACCAAATATAGTTACCATTATCAAGCTGAATAGCACATAAAATATCAAAAGATAACCTATGAACAGTATGAATAATATTTATATCAAAAATTAAAAAAAAAATTACTTGAAACATTTAGATCGAAGTGTAAAAAGAAAAATCAGCAGGAAAAATAACATAAGGCAGGGTCTTTAAACCATATCCTGTGGACCAAACCAGGCCCACAAGCACCACCAAAGCAGCTATATTTTATTTTCATTTACAATGAGATCAAACTTTACAATGTATTATGCTATTCACGTACATATCACTGAAGAACGTGCCCTCTGACACACTTAATGAGGAACAACTCTCTTCACAACAGTACAGTAAATATGAAAAGTATGAGAGTAGGCTGCTGGAATATATTTAGGCTTCTCACGTACAGCAAGGCTTTAGCACCTTTAGTCCCACCTGAGTTTAGGCTGTCCTCTGGTTCAAGTTCGGTAAAGGTTCCTGTCTTTTCGTAATTAGCTAATATGATAAGTAAGTAGCTAAATATGATGTCCACAATGTTGGTCTTTGCTAATGTGGAGCTATGACTGTAAAATGTTTTATTAAAACAAATGCCTACCAAATGAAAATACTGACATGTGGACATCAATTGGCCTCAGAAAAAAAAGTATATGTCAAAAATATTCTTGTTAAAGAATATATATGCTAAAGTAGATATAATTACTAAAACTGAACCAAAATGATTTGAGCTGATTCATGGCAAGGTATCAAAGGGAAAAATCTATGAAAAACATTTATTTCATATATAACCTTTCAGGAAGAAACCTGCCTCAAGTACAATACAAATGGAAAATGTTACTGCCCATTCAAGAATATGGGAATATAAAAATACTTATAATCCTGCAGGAGATGTAGAAGACTATTTACTCGGGACAATGGAATGTCAAAGATAACAATGAGAAACAGCCAACCTTTCTCTTATAAAAGTGACAGATACATTAAGAAATTCTCCTCTTACCTTCTAAGCATATAATTCGCTACGATGTGTGGCATAGGAGAAAAAACATTTTAAAAAATAGTAAATCATACAAAAAATCAAATGATTTTATTCAACGACTAATGAGGAAACAAGAACTGATATACCTAGTGAAAGGATATTTTAATTGTAGTTAATGATAACAGATTGGTCCTACAGACTTCTTAGTTTAATTTAGATTTTGGCCCTTGAGATTTAGTGGAGAAGTCAGTCAATCTCTGAAGTTAAAATTGTTTAATACCAACTGACATAAGCAACAAACTTAACAATAATATTTATAATAACTACAGAGGAAAAGCAAAGAATCTACTATTCACTCATGGCAGAGAAGTGTTGATTTCCAGGAGTCTCTTTTTTGTAAATGATGGTATGACGCATTAGGAACGCTCAACCTTACTGAATTGAAAGTTTTTCAACCTAATTTCTTCCATGAAGTTGGTTATTTAAGCTAATAGGACACTTAGTTTCACTGCTCGTTCCTTATAATTCCTTGTTCTGGAATCATTGGCTTCACAATCTACCCAGCATAATCCAGACCTCACAATTGGTCAATTAAATAGTGGCTCAGTACACCTAATCAGTTACTTATTTTTTGTAATTTCATTCTTAGAAATACAATGTGACAGACCCAGAATCTGTACAATTAGCACATTATATTCAGCATAATGGATATATATTTTTTAAATATATTTATTAAAATTTACACTAGTATTAAAATCATAATACATTCAGTAAATTTGATCTCAGTTATAATGGACTGATACAGGTGTGTAGAGAATTACCCATTGTATGGATCATAAAGCTCTAAAATTATTCACCACCTTTAATTACCACCCTCATATATAGCTCCATCTTAAATAGCATATAGATCTGACTAAGAAATGTCCTTTCAAAAATAAGGTGTTGACAAGTTCTACCAATAAAAAACATTTTAAAAAAATTATCAGAACTTTTCAATACTAAAATGATATAAATCTGAACAACTTTCAAAAACAGAACTTTTTATGTTTCTAAATGATTTATGCAGAGTGATTTTTTTTTTTCCCCTTCATAATTCGTGCAAATAATCTAAATTTAAAATTATTCATACTCAAGCTTAATTTTTATTTAATTTATTCATCCTAACTACTCATCCACATTCGTTAGTTGAGGCTTGTTAATTAATCTTGTAACTGAACAAAATCAAAAATATAAAATTATAATTGTTTAATTATAAATAACTTAAAATGTTTGAATACTTATGAAATAAATAATCACAGTTATACTCTAGAAAAGACTTAATCTGTATGTATTCTGTTGCTTGGAGCAACAACCTATCGCCATATTTTAGGACCTGGGAATACAAACTGTAGCTTTTTAGAAATGAGGATGACCATTTATTGATGTGGTAAAAACAAAATTGTTACAGGCTTTTGAAAACAGTGTTTGCTATTGCATGTAAAAGTGTTTATCTTTGATGGATATCATTTCTACATAAAAATTACAAACCCCCTAAAAATGGACACTGGGTTGTTGTTACTTCAACGTATTTGCTAAAAATATAATTTAGTAAATTTTACATCTGCCAAATATTATGCACAATATAGAGCCCATATGTATGACCTTGTCATTATATTTAGTAAGTAAATGAATACAGAACAGTGAAGGTGCAAACAGTTATCAGGTATTGCCAAATCCAAACTTTAAGAGACAATCTATACTTAACTAATTACCAAATGCTAAAGCAATGCGAAGCTGTTCATTCCTGGTTGAAGGCATCATTGGTATCATGATATTGAAGGCAACCTTGATTATTGGTATACATTGTGCTACATTGGCACAAGATAGGTGACCTAAGGTCATCAACAGGTGTGGGTTTGGATCACAGCCAGGCTGTATCTTGGGGATAAGTGCACTCAGAACCTGAAGAGAATAAGTTTGTAAGAAATCAAAAACTGACTGAACTTATATTTATAAAAAAAAACATTTGTAACTTAAAACAATTTATAAAATTGTAATCAATGTAATTCAAAAGTTAAAATTAAACTTTTAACTAAAAAGCTTTACATATATACATTTTTTTTTTTTTTTTGATAAAATTTCTATGATCATTTAAAAGACAAACAAATATAAAATATACAATATACATATTAAGTATTAAATGAAAATGATTTAAATCCCTCAATTAATATATTTACTAATACTGAAAAAAACTATAAATGCTTGGCCATTGTAAAATAAATGAATTTGATTTTTAAAAATATTCACAGGAATACCTCTCTACAATGATTAGTTCCAAGGGCTATTAAAATACTGCTCAGTACACCTTGAGTCATCTGGGAATTTTCAGTCTTTAACATTTCTTCAACACTAAAGTCTATTAACTTAGAAACCATCTCATTACTAAGTTTGTTTTTGTTGTCCTGAGCAACAGATTCCAATACATTCAGCAATACAATGTTGTGGTTTGAAGAAAGCTAGAAATAATTACATACTTAATGAAGAGAAAAAAACTTTTTTCCAGTAATTATCATCAAGAGGGAACTATCAAAGTTAGATAAGTAACATGAAAAACTTCGTTTAAGAGTAAAACTAATCTCATTAGGTACAGTTACTTAATATATAAAAAAAAACAAAAAAAAACTAATGAAAAACTTTAAGGTACCACTATTGTTTCATTCCTCCAACTTGTCAGGATGGCAGTTTTTTTTACATTCTGTGGGTTGTGTGTCTCACAAATAATTTTATTCAAAATGTTTTGTTCAATACAAGAGCAGATAATTAAAATAATTGTAGTACATCTTTTTCCTTGAAAAATGAGTCATAGCGAAATAGAAAAAAAAGGCATTCAAAGTTTTTAGCAAGCAAAGAGCAATTCAAACATTTTATTTTTTTTATATAATTGAACCTAGTTCCTGATCAAATTCTTATACTCTTATCTTCCTGTCATTCCTGTCCTTCCTACTGTTTTCTTTTATGTTTACAACTT
>NW_027116696.1:98808-103174 GCF_000696795.3 Halyomorpha halys | reverse complement strand
TATTGATAGAGCCTTTAGTTTTTGTTGGGAAATTAAAAACTGGTTTTTGTTACAAAATAAAAAAAAAATATTGATAAAACTTATAAAACATCATAAAAACAATGTTAGTTAGTTCCTTATTGCATATGTAGGTTCAATTTCTTTCAAATTTAAACATATTTTATGGCCAAAATAATATTGTAATTAGTATATCAAGTTATGTTATTTATTGAAAAATAAAACAATACACCTTTCAAATTTTCCAGCATTCTTTATTATAGTTTTGTTAATTGAGAATATATTGATGGAAGGCAATGAAAACATCTTTAAATATTTATCTATCCAGTTGTGATAAATACATTATTACCAAATATTGAGCAGGAAAATAACTTTAAATAAATGATAGATCCTAAAAATTAAAATCAAGAATAACATAGCATATCCAACTGGAAAAATGTCATAAATACTACTTCAACAGCACTTTTTAATCACAGTATTAACTTAAAACACAAGTTTGATCTTTAAATAATAAAAAATCTTAAAACTTTGTGAAATAAAATACAAGAAATAATTAATAGTTATACACATAACTAACACCATCATTGTTTCAGGTTATTAAATATCACTCACTATAACAAGAAATTAACAAATTCTTACATAAACAATTTAAGACTCAGATGTCTTTCCATGTATAGAATGGCACTGTGATCAACTGCATTCCTGCCAGGTTGGAGGAGTAAAAAGTAGGTGGTACCCATTTTAATTTACAATATTTAAATCAAAACTCGTGATATAATTATTTATTTACGTCTGACTTTTGGTTTATTTTCCTCCTACCTTGCCATTTCTGGCATGGGTTGGGTAATACTGTAGTTTACCAACCTATTCTAGCCAGAGTGGAAAGATTGAGATTCATTCTGAGGGGTAGCCACGAAATAAATTTAAACCCTCACAGGGCAGATTCTGACTTGAGATTGCTAAGGTGAAGCCTTAACACTCTCGGCCACCACAGCTTCAGCTTATGGTTTGCGATCATTCAAGAATAGTAAAGACTATTAATTTATAACTGAAACTATTTCACTTTAAGAAACATAAAATAATACTGAACACTTACCCTGCCCTTCTTTTCTTTATAAAGACAAATCTTGAGTACAACTTCATTTGTGCGCTCCTTAGCTAATTTTTGGAGGGCTTTACAAACTGCCTCTCTCACAATATTTTCAGCATCCCCTGAGGTATCCAACAGGGTTTCTAAAACAACTTTAAGAAAGGCACAAATCTTTGTAAATATAATAATAGCTTTTTACAAGATAACTGAACACACAAACAATGAAATTACTTAATATCACTCATAATACTAAAATAAAAGTAAATATTCAATACTTTTATATCAAATTTAATCAAATAACTGACTAACTAACTACGTAGCTCTACTGCTCGAGGTGAGCCTTGCCTCTCTGCGTAACGCTCTCCTCCTCCAGTTCCTTATAACTAGATTTTACAGGTCTTTTTCCACATCTTGAACCCAACGTCTCCTTCTGGTACCATACATTTTTTCAAGCAGAATTCTTTTTTTGCCATTCTTGATTCATCCATCCGTGTTATGTGACCCAACTATTTAATTCTAGTTCATATGAAATGGACAATGTCACAAGATCCATATAGTTGTTCTTCCGGATTCTCCATACCCTCTTTCAACATAAGTTTTACAGAGAATTTTCCCCTCGGAAATTTTCAAAGCATTTATTGTGATTATGCAAAGGGTCCAAGTTTCCGCAGAATATGTTGCTACTGGTTTTACTAACGTTTTATATAACCTTATATTTTATCGTGACAACAGTAATGACCTGAAGAGTTTTATGTTTGTGTAGTAAGCCCGGTTATCTGCCACAATCCATCTATATACATCTGCTGATATTTCTTTGTTGCAATTAAGCTCCACACCAAGATAGGAGGATTTATGTTTTAAAAAAAAAACCTTCTAAACCAAGCACTTCACCTTCCACCTTCAACAGTTTGAATGAATCAATAACACATTGCTTATTCCCTGCCACTAAGCAAATATCATCAGCCTAAGCACATATTTGAGTGGATGAACGCAGTATATCCCCGTAGGAGTTTAGCTTCCCAATCACACTATTTAGTGCAAGGTCAAATAATGTAGCAGATAGTGCATATCCTTGCCTAACTCCAGCAGTGACTGGAAATCTGTGACTAAGGGGTACTATTAATATCCACTTTAGCATTATTGCCATCCATGGATATTTGTATCAAGCAAATCAGCTAATTTGGAAAGTTGAAATCTCCTAGAGCAAGTATTACGTTATTTCTATTCACACTATCAAAAGCATGGCAGTAGTCTATAAACATGTGAAGGTCAGTTTTATACTCCCAGCATTTCTCCATTACTGGTCTCATTGTAAAGATCTGATCAGTCGTTCCCTGCCCCTGCAGAACCTGCATTGGTATTCCTGTAGAATATTCTCAGCAAGCTCATTTAACCTCTGAACCAATAAGTTGGAGAATATTTTGTACACTACTCCTAACAGCAATATACTTCTGTGATTTCTGCAGAGCAATCTGTCTCCCTTTTCATATACAGGGTAGATTAAGTTATTTTCCCACTCTGAACACATGCATTCTTTATCCCATATTATTAAGGATGATTGATTATTCAGCTCCTCTCCATCATTTTAAAATAATTATTCAATCAAAATGTCATTAATTGTGTCAAAAGATTTGTTATTTTTCAATTTGTCAATAATTGAGAGTGGTTCTAAATCAGACAAGTTTTCTAGCTCTGGTGTCACATCAGGGTCCATGCTTCTTACATTCAGTAAATCATTGAAATGTTCCTCCCATCTGTTAATTAACATGTTACGTAAATTCCAGAAAGATGCTGTTTATTTATAAAGAATATTCAAAATAATATTGATCTATTGGCATATTCCTCACATAGTAACAATATCCTAAAAAATAAGCCAATAGCATAATTTTTATAAAATTCCTTTTGTTGAATTGATTATAGAATTTTACCCTATTTATGTTTTGTCATGCTTTAGTGCCAGACTGAGAAATATTTAATTCTAAAATTTAATATGCCCTCCAATGAAATTTTGATTATCTAGTTTTAATAACTCTGTTTAGTTCATAATATAAATTTTCTGTAGTAAGTCTTTCCTTAATAAGGCTTACTATGTTTACTAGGATGGTTACCGATAACAGACTAAAATACAAGTTCATCAAAAAGCTTGACTTCCAATTTGGACTAGAAAAAAAGCAGGTCATGTCTAAAAGATTCTGAAGTCATTAGACAAGTGATTGATGTTCACAAGTTAATGTGGATAGTACTCTGCCATATTATTGGATTTGCATTCCAAATGGAGATAACACACAATGAATATAAGACATCAAAGCACTTACCCATGAAATTAGCTGAAGGAGGTTTAATCTCCTCCATACTGATGTAACAGATTATACACTAAATATCAACAAACATAATATGTTATGTAATATCGTCGTGGATGAGAGGTTTCACTTTATCTGATAACAAGATACAAAAGTGTCGACACCTGTTAACCAACAGATCAACCATTAGCCCTTCAGGGTGATAATAATAGTTATTTTTTCTGCCAAAAGAAAGCACTAATTGCATAACATACTTTTTTAACATCATTATAGTCTTATAATTATCAATTAACTACTCCATTTACCAAAATATTAATAGTTATGAATGTCTTATATTATGGTGGTTCAAATCTAGTCTACATTTTGAGGTTTTGGGATTAACTATACAGGCTGAGTCAGTTGAAAGCTTGTAGGCGCAAGATCAGGGGGGAGGAGGCAAGAATATATAACATAACTCTTAGCTATGATTTTAAACAATAAAGTGGCTGATGGTCTTTGTTTTACTAGCAAAAACTCTTACATTACCAAAACTGTGATACGTAAAATTATACATGCCTGTTCTAATTCGTCATTAGAAATATTGAATATTGGTTTACATTTGTAATCATGAAATTCTGTATGTTTTATGTAATAATAATACCACAACAGTTATTTAGTCAATTGGGAAGATTACGAATGACATATTTATTCATGTGACATCCTGGTAACACTTGCACCAACAATCTTAGGCATCAAGGCGCGAAAATACAAGCGCGCGGACAATATATGTGTACATAACTTAGTATCAGTGAAAGCAAAATGTTAAAGAAGAGAAGAAGGAATAAGATCTAACACACCTGGACTGCTGTAAAATACTGGATTTATTGTGGTCAGTATATCTCTTTATATACATTCAATCAGCTGATCTACTCAGCCAGCTGACATCGAAGTAACAGGTGACTGTAACTCCCCCCCCCCCCCGCCAGTTTACGAACAATCC
>NW_027116696.1:95562-98692 GCF_000696795.3 Halyomorpha halys | reverse complement strand
AAAAAAAAAAACTCACAACCTAACTAAACGTAAAACCTACATAGATAAATTAAACTTAGAAATAAAGAAAAAGACTCCTCGTACAATAAAATGAACAACATAAAATAAAAAAATTACAAAAGTCACAAATAAACTAAAACAAAACATAAAAGATTGAATAAATAACTACATTTCAAGTGGAGGCGATATGAGAACACTCCAGTCTCTATATTGTCATTTCCGGAAGTTTTAACTGTTCAATATGGACAGTTTTCCTCCTTTTTGGAATTGGGCAATTGCCGCTTTACTGAAGAGGTCACCCATTCGTACCCCTTCCATGTTCCATGTCCCAAATTGTGTCAATTTGTAAATCTTTGAGTGGTGCATCTGTGGTAGGTGTCTTTTCATGTCTTCCTTTAGGCGGATGTCTGTCGTACGTAGGGCGTAGACAAACCTCACAGCTTCCTACAACCTCCGATATAGTCTTCCTCATCCCCCACCAAAAGTATCTTCTCATTAAGGCCTGCATAGTCTTAGGGATTCCACGGTGATTAGTCTTACCCTGATAATACGCTAGAGTGACTCTCGTTGTTGTAAAAACAAACAATATGTTGTAAAATGTGATTATGTTTGGGGTGTTCTACACTATCATCAAAAAATAAATCAGTAATACACATAATATTCAAAGATTAGTACCTAGGTTGGTACTATATAGTAATAAAATATTGGAATTTGGTGTTCAAACGTATAGAGGAATTAGTATCCAATTGGAAATATTTAATAATAAAATATTAAAAATTATTAATCAAATCAAAGTTTTATAATTACAACTACAGGATTGTATAGTGTGCAGTCGTAACTCTGCCGACACCCCCTTCAAATGTCTCGCGTCTTCCTCTCTGCAATTCCTCGCCTCCGTCCAACTCTGTTCCTTTGTTTCTATCCGCCTATTTCCACTCTGTCCCCTTGACTTACACGATTCCGTGGCTCTTCAGCTTCTTCTTCGGTCTCCGACGTTCCCGATGCTTCCGTAGATTCAACTGATGAACGATTCAACCTCCGGTTGCTTCTCCGTATCTGTTGGGCGTTGATCTTCATTGGTTCGCCCCACATCTCTTCTTCGGTATATGTATGTGTCCCTCGTTTCCACATTAGATGCATCTCGTACGTGGGCAATGCGCCACTAAATGCCCAATCTTGCAGTCCTGCCGCTGACTATTGTTTCTGGGTTTAGCTAGGCTCCTTCAATTTTCTTAGTTAATACCTCTCTCTCTTCTACCATTTCCGTGTTCTCTCCTCCTCCAAGGGTTGGGCTTGTTTCTTGGCCGTTGGTATTATATCCGGGTCCACCCTGGCTCATCTTTTACCTCTCTAGCGCTTGTTTCTATGAGATCTTGAGCAATTTCCACAAACCAGCCCTCTCTCGGAAATTCTTCCTTCTTCCCCAGCTCTCTTGCCAACTGAATCTTTAGTACTATGGATTGGAATTGCACCCGACCCTGTACCTGTATTGTTTTCTTCATCTCGATGAGTTTATCTTGTATTCTGTTAAAGCGTGACAGGAGTTCCGCGCCATATTGCCCACCAGACTTTGTTTTTTCGTCTTCCTGATCATCATAAATATGTCCTCCTCAGAATGCCTTCTTTAATCTTTCCTTGTTTACTCTCCAAGGGGTGTTTTCGACTGCCTGAATCTGATTTAGGATGCTTTTAATGCCTCTGCATCTTCGCTATCGAGTAGATGTTCGATTGACTTCGCTGCAATTTGGCTTATTAGTCAGTCACCCTCTTTTAAAAAATGACTTAATTCTCCGGTCTCTTCGGTGATTTTTTCTAGCTCCGACACCACCTTCCTCAGGCCCTGGCGGTTGCCGTACGGATCTTAGCCCATTCAAGCGTTTTGGCTTGAGCTTATGCTAAAGAGACTTCTGGTAGTGGCTGAAGCTCTTCCGGAGGTGGGTTCCCGAGGGCCGATAAAGGTTGATTGAATGCAGCTTGAGGTTGGTTGTTTTGCTTCAGACCTGCTGCTTTCACTATTCCGTTACTGGCCATATTTTTATAAAATGAAAGGAGATAAAATATCAAAAAAAAAAAAGAGACTTCTTGAAAACAAAAATTACTCTGGGTAAAGTTACCGGGTTTCGGCAGCACTTAAGTATCAGTGAAAGCAAAATGTTAAAAAATACAAGAAGGAATAAGATTTAGCACGGTTGGACTGCTGTAAAATACTGGGTTTTGTACATTTGATCAGCTGATCTACTCAGTCAGCTGACATCGAAGTGACAGCTGACTGTAACTTATATGTATATTTGTACAGATTCCTTTCATAGCCTCAGCATAAGGTAGGAAAGGGTGGACTGTTGCGTGGGGATTAATGGATGGTTTTCAAAAAATGCCATTAATGCTGATAGTGGAGTATTTCTTCATAAAGGTATGTGTCTTATTGACATTTTTTGTTTTTATTATGATCTCATCTCTATTTATATCCATTTATATATGTTAAGGCCATATTTAATATTAATTTTTAAGTATTTGTTAACAGACGTGTTTCTTTTTCATTTAATTACATTTGTTTTTTTCATTAGAAGTGAGTTTTTATTTTAAAAGATCCTTCTTAGCTGTGTTTATTACTTGTATTGTAAGTATTTAAATGCAGAAACAACAGTCCGTAGGACCCCTAGCAAGAGGACAACTTTCTACAGATTATTATCAGCCTTTGTGTGGTTCACCAAATATCTTCACCAGACCCTTCCTGCGTAAATTGTTTCGAGCGCCGTGTAGACGTGGACCCACCAACGTATGAACTGTCGTACTCGAAAAACTCTCTGACCTTTCGGAGCGGATAATATTCTCTTTAGGATCCATCTCGTCTCTGACCCATCAGAGTTCATCTGGCAGTATTTTATTTTATATTTATTAATTTTGTTTATTCTTTCATTTTATTTTATCTTCTAAGACACTTTTTTTATTTATTTTATTTCTGAAGGTTTATTTTGACTTGATTTTATGTTTTATATTGTTATCTCAGCAAAATAAATGTTTATATTCCCAGCGAGCTTGTTTTGTTTTTGTTCTTTTGACGTGACAACGTCTTATAAATCATTTTGCGGGATGCCATGTTAGAAAAAGTGTCCCGTAACGGAAATTGACT
>NW_027116696.1:93860-94200 GCF_000696795.3 Halyomorpha halys | reverse complement strand
GTAGACCCCTATGTCATCAGCGTAGGCTGCAACCACTGCTTTCTTATGTTCTAAAGACACAATCGGCGCCGTGAAGATTACAAAGAGCAACGGTCACAGAACTGAGCCCTGAGGTATTCTGCAGGTGGTGGGGCTGGAGGAGAGAGGTCTCCGCCGACTCGTACCATGAACGATCTGCCAGTAAGGTAACTTCTTAGCAGTCGGCAAAAGGTGGCAGGAAACCAGAATTTCTTCAGCCTATGGATCAGGAGCGGGTGTGAGACACTCTCAAATGCCTGGCTGCAGTCCAGGGAAATGAAGGCCGTTGCTCGATTTCTCCTCATCTGCTCGATGGTGAACG
>NW_027116696.1:89352-93810 GCF_000696795.3 Halyomorpha halys | reverse complement strand
TGAGACACTCTCAAATGCCTGGCTGCAGTCCAGGGAAATGAAGGCCGTTGCTCGATTTCTCCTCATCTGCTCGATGGTGAACGCCTGGAGCTTTGCAAGATGATGATCACAGAAGACACCCCGCAGAAAGCCGGTCTGTTGTGGTGGTATGATGGCCTTAGCTAAGCAATGGTCCATGAGATTGTGGTGGACCAACCTCTCAAAGATTTTGCTGATGTGTGGGAGGAGGCTGATTGGGCGTTAATGCTCCGGTAGGTCCCCTTTCTTCCCCGGCTTAAGAAGTGGCACCTCTTCCTTGCTTCCAGGCTGTGGGGAAGTACGATAGGCGTAGGCAGGAGTTATAGATGTTCAGGAGAAAAGCCTTACCTTTCCTTGGGAGCATCTTCATCAGTACGTAAGGGATTCCATCACTGCCTGACGCTTTATTACCTTTGGTGCGCCGTAGAGCCGATTCCAGCTGGCGATAGGTGGAGAAGATTACCGCATCGTTGGGACTCGGTGGACTGCCAGGTTGTGGTGTGGGAGCATTGATCGTTCGCTCAGCATCCCGAGCAACGTAGCTAGAGGCCAAAAGATCTGCCTGTTCGTCGGGTGTCATGAGATTGCCATCTTTAGTCAGGTGAACCATCCTCCGCTTGGTCACGTGAGTTCGAACCTGCTTCCAGAATTTACGGTGGTCGTCATGAGTTCTTCTAAGCTGTTCATGCCAGAGAGAGGTCTTCCAGGCACTCATGAGATTCGCTATCTGGCGGGTCATTGCATTAATGGCCGACTTTAATCTGTAATCATGCGTCCTTACGTAGATGTTGCGGAGGTTGTTGCGCTGACCAATGAGGGCAATAACATGCTTCGGAGGCTTCCTGATGTAATTGGGAAGAGGTGAGAACTTCGGGATGGTCATGTCTGCAGCATCCTAGATGGTCGATGTGAGAAGCTCCACTGCCTCATCCACCTCATCTGGCGTACATGGAACTATCGAAGGTATCATTACTTCAACGTATGACCTATATCCTGTCCAGTCCGCTTTTTGGAAGAGGTATTTACTCGCAGGAGGTCTTGCAGGAGTGCCTTCAAATGTGTAAGTCACGGGCCTGTGATCTGATGGGCCGTAAGGGAGTGCATTGCAATCCGTGACTATATGGGCGTATCTGGTCAGGAGTAGGTAAATCGTTGAAGTCCATGTAGAGCGGGCCCCATGTCGGAATGTATGAACCCCTGGGTGAAAAAGGGCAAGCCTGGTCTTAGAGATGTATGTGCCCAGTGGATTGCTACTGCTACATAACCAGGCGGTGTGTTGGGCGTTGAGGTCCCCAAGTACAACATATCGACTCGTCGCTTGGGCATGTTGCAACAACAGTTTGATGGAGGTAAGCACAGCCCGCAGTCTTCTATAAATACAGCTAAATGTGTAGCGGTGCTTCAGACGCACGTCTACCATGACTATGTGGGTTCCGGTAGTAGCTTTCACTGGGTTAGGAATAATCCTCGACGGGATTTCCTTTCTGACCAGGATCAAGACACCTCCACGGGCCCTGGGTGAACAATCCTCTCGGTATGTGGTATACCCGTGAAAATATATCCAGGACGAGGCAATGGGCATCGTGTCCGTCAGAGCCACCACAGCTGGTCTATGTTCCTGTAGTAGAATCTCAATCTCAGCCTGTTTTGATGAGAGGCCTCTGATGTTATAATTCACAACAAGGTGATTATGCATGTTGGCGGTCCATTATTCTACCCATCATGTCATTAAGCCTGGTTACCATACTCAGCATCTGGTCCATGCGTGACCACAGTTGTTCGATGGCATTATTGGAGGGAGATGCGGGAATCATCGGGCAGGCTGAGGCTGTGGTGTGCGTTGCTGGTGTGATGTCGCTGGCGGGGATCCTCCCATTAATTCTGAGTAGGATAACCCATTTCTTACTAGTTTACTGGGCATCATGAGTGGCGCTGGTGGGATTACTGGTACTTGTTGAGCCTGTTCCCTCTTGGCCCGGCTTTTCTTGAGGAGCTCCTGTCGAATGGGACATTCTTTGGAAGTGGCTGTGCGTCCAACCTTGCCATCACTCAATGCGCATTGATGTGGTCCCATCGCCGAGCACTCGTTGAGCAAGTGAGGGCCCCCACACTGTGGGCATACACTCTGCCTGCCGCAGTAAGCCATACCGGAGGCACTTTCTACACTGAGCAGGGCATCCATCATCTTTGAAGATGCTCACCCTGTAGCGTACATAATCGACGACTGGGATCGATTGGAAGGTGGTGAGGTTGACCGTGTGGTCAGTTATGACTTGAATAAGGTCTGTATTGTACCTAAGACCATCTTCATGGATCCTGGTGAGCCGGCGGGCCATTTTGAATCCTGGCAGTTGGCGGCGTAGTTCTTCAATGATGTTCTCAATGGGATGATCTACTTCAAATCCGTAGAGGACAAATCTCTGATCTTTCTGGACCGCTTCGTCCCCCGGGTTGAAAAAGTGTGATACTGCACCTCTTTGTGAAGGTTTAGTAGTTCTATAGTGGCTTTATGATCAGTGGCTGTCAGTAGGTATATCCGTTTCTGGTCCAGTGAGGAATTGGTCCAGAACTGCTTTATATTAATCCTAAGGAACATCTCCTTAACTGACGTCTGTGAGACGGCCGGTGATATAATTATAAGTGGCAGTTCGAGGAGCTCGAGGAGCAGTGACGGGTCTTGCATCCAAATCCTGGTCAGGATTGACACCCCTAAATTTTCCTGATATCTTGGTGTGGGAGACAGGTAGTTCCCTGCTCCTAAAGGATTGCTTCTTCGGCACTTTTTGCCAAGAACCATTGGCACTATTTTCTCCATCGCTATCCGATCGATTACGTTTAAGTAATCGTTGGTCAGTAGGAGGGTCATCATAAACAGTCATCAAATCGTCATCGGTGTCACTTAGTACTGAAGGGCTCCTAGGCGCAGAGCCAACCATGTTTATGGGTAATTGAGCGGTGCAGGGCTGGTTGCGGGCTCAGCGGACGTGCACTGCTGGCAGCCGCAGCGGTCGGACACTACTGAACGGCCACAGCGGACTGGCAATGCTGAACGACCAACACGGGCGGGTACTGCTGTACAGCCAATGCGGACGGGCACTGGGCAACGGACACTTAACAAACACTGAACTAGCTGTTCTGAACTGACAACTGTGTCCTCAACTCTGACTGTTTCACGGGACATTGTACACATCTTTGAAAGGGAAAAGGTCATAGTACCCTACTTTCAGAATTGAATTCATGATTATTTATGCAACTGGTAAATCAATATCTTATTCGAAGGTTGTTTCTGGAAAATGTCTCATTACTGCGTGTATATATTTTCTATTTATGAATTTCATCAAACTAAAATCCTGTTTGCTAGTTAAATAAAAATAATTTAAAATTTTGCTGTATCTAAATGTAATTGTAAATTAATTTCTGTTAGTGGATTCTTATGTAAAAAGGCTTGAAAAATATGATATGAGTTGAAAATTTTAACACTCCCTGAGGGTCCATAGCCTTAATACGGCAGATTTTTCATAATTGTCCCGTACATTTTTAGATTTATGACAATAATTTCTGAAGATTTACTAGTAACTGAAATAGTAGTTAAGTAAGAAAGGGAACAGTTTTGTCAGTGTTCAATTTGAAGCTCGTCAAATGAAGCTTAAAATTGTTTATAATGATTATTTACATTGGATTAGTAGCTTTCAAATATATTCACAGAATCTTGTTCCTTGGAAATGATTTGGAAAATGATATGTGTCTGAATAACTGTCTCGAAAAATATTGAATGTAAAGAGTGCTAGGTCTCAAATATTAATAAATTTACTCTACTTTTAATAAGAGATTTAATATTTTTTTCGTGCAGTATTTTTCAAGATATTGAGCACTGAATGGAAAATGAGCGGCAATTTTAGTATTTTTCCTCGAAAAAATGAACTTCCAATGTTGCGCTCTTGCAAGAGTTCAATACCTGCTTTTAAAGGTCGTTTATAGTTCCTGTTCTTTAGCTAAGACTTTGGCAGCTTAATTTTTAGTTAGAAAAATATCATTAATAGGAGTGTACAAAAACAAATAACATAAAAGAGAAAACTTTTAATGGGTAAACGTTTCACTACATAAGAAATTCCATAAAAAATAGAAAAATTGAAATCCATTGATTGTGAATGGGTTATATGTATAGGTTAAAACCTAAATGCACTGCCCTACACTTGACACTCAACACATCAGTCGGCGAATAATAGGCTTTTAAAACAAAATGGGCCATCATAATCGCCAAAATTTTGAAGATGTCATTTTAGCTCAAATATATTGAAACTGTGAGGAGAAATATTGCTCAAAAAAGGGTTATTATCATACTCTTACTGTAAAATCTATATATGTTGTTTATAAGTTACAGTCAGCTGGTACTTCGATGTCAGCTGACTGAGCAGATCAGCTGATCATGTGTATATATAA
>NW_027116696.1:82798-86712 GCF_000696795.3 Halyomorpha halys | reverse complement strand
GAAGATTTTTAGCACATTGGATCTAAAGGCGGGCTACCACAAATCAATACTAGCTATCAAATACTAGCTTCCATAGCTGGGGGAACTAGAAGGCAAGGGGTTCCTTGCCACGGCTTATGTGGACGACCTGGCAGTCATCGTGGCCAAGAACAGCAGATCCAGACTAAAGACAGAAGCGGAGAGGTGTGCCAGTCTCGTAGGAGAGTGGTGTGTGAAGATGAAGTTGAGTATGGCAGCAGCCAAGACTCAGGCCATACTCATAAGAGGCTCCATGGGCAGGGCTCGTCCGATCACCCTGAATATCCAAGGAGAGAGGGTGAGACCGAGTGAGGAGGTGACATATATTGGTGTGAGGATAAGAAGAAGATTCGATGCTACTTCTCACCTGGTGTATCTAAAGGACAGGGTGACCCTGTCACTCAATGGATTAAGTAGGATAGGGGGTGCATTTTGGGGCCTCAGATACCCTGCAACGATGACCATATATAAAGGTGTGATCTTAGGAATTCTGAGGTACGCATCCCCTGCGTGGAGCCGAAACCTCACGCAGATACAGAAGAGAAGACTGGCTACCATACAGAGGCTGGCTCTGCTGAGGTTCACGAAGACATACAGAACGGTGTCACATGAGGCGGTGCAGGTGCTGGCGGGAGTGATACCCCTAGAACTCATCCTCAGGGAGGATGTCCTTAAATATGAAGTTAAGAGGCAGGGACTAGAAGCGCTGCCGGAGGAGCTCCGAGAGAGGATCGGTGAGACTCCTAACTTATGGAAGAAAATACTGCTCGAGGACTCAATACAGAAGTGGAATGGACGGTGGGTATCATGCCAGAAGGGCGCTATTTTGAGAAAATTCTTCCCTACCGTCCTTTCTAGATTGAAGCCTCCCAGACTATTGGGTCTCACAGATCCTAACAGGACACGGAGGGTTTCGGGGAAAGCTGCAGAGCTTTGGAAAGAAGATCGACCCTCGGTGTCCAACGTGCGGAGTTCCTGAAACAGCAGAATACGTAATAATAGTGTGCTCTGCCATGGAAGGACACCGTGCCAGGCTGTCGAAAAAGACCAGGATTTACACCCTCGCCGAGTCGGACCTTCCCTGTTTGATAGAAGAAGAGAATTATCCCTTCTTCAAGGAGTTCATTTACGGATGGAAGGAGGTGGTGGGCCCCACTCATTACACGATGGGAAGGACTTGACAGCCCAACATCGTCGAGCCACCAGAGATGAGGAAGCTGACCCAGACTGAGACCAGGAGGGCTGGACCAGCCTGGTAACTGCAGGAGGCACCCAGACGGATGCAGTGGACAAGGTGCAGCTCCATCAGTGGGGCGCTAGACCTAGCGCTGGGCTGCACCACAGTAAAAAAAATTAATTGAATAATTAATAAAAGAATAAAAAAATTGGTGATCCTAGGGAGTAGTGGCATGCGCAAACCCCAGCGGCAAGGGAGGGGGATAAAAAAAAAAATAAATAAATAAATAAAAACTACAATTGGTTGGGAGGAGTACGGTCTTGAACTTCCCAACATTATTGAAATACTTTCATTTTCCTAACTGTGGGGAGTAATACCTTAATTTTTTTTTATTTCCTCCCGGGAATTACAATCTGGATCATGTATCTGAGCCACCAGCAGCTGTGCCTAACCCAGACCAAAATACTGCTGTCCCCGTCCTATTTTATATGATTTATTTTCCTAACTTAAGGAGTTTAATGCTAGAACGAGATATATTTATTATATAGAAATATGTTACTATTAGGGTTACTAAACTAATGGGCTAGGATTGAAAATATGAAGTCATGTTGCTCTGGGATAATACCATGAAGGAAGAGACGGTTATGTTCTGAGTGGATGTGATACTCCTGAGAACTCTATTTGTAGCTATTGCCTTTGAAAGTATGCTCTAAATATGAACTTATATAACGTGGTAACTTACTCACTTACAAATTACTTATGAATTATACACTGAAAACTGTCAGTCTTACTCTGAAATTTTATATATAGTTTAAATGTATTTAATTGTTGTAATTGTAAAGAGTTCATGAAGTACTAATTTGTTCAAAAGATAATCAGACATGGTATAAAATAAAAAAAAATGTTAATTTCAAACGAATTAATGTGAACGATTTTTGTTAAAAATATTTCCCTATTTAGCGGTGTGAACTAAATATACCAAAATGTTAATTAGTATTAGTCCTTATACTCCAACAGCTGGGAAGCAAAAAAATTATTTTAGCCCAATATTTGATCGCTTTAATGAAAACTACGTACAATTAAGAGGCAAAATTGATGACACTTCCAACCATAGTTAAGCGGAATGAAAAATGGTGGCTCCTAAAAATGGATTAAAAACTGAAAATGGTTAAAAAAAAATTATTTTTTCATTTGGAACGCCATTTCTTAAAGTCTACCAGCAACACAAAAAAATGTAATAGAACATCATTTAAAGTAGAGTAAATTTGCGAAAATATAAGCGCTAATAGAGTTTTTTACGTTCAAACGATCCTGAGATATATTTTTTTAAAAAGCCACACTTAATAAGGAATGATCAATAGTTAGTGAATTTATTTTGGGAAAACCATTGGACGTCATTTGTTCATTAGCACTCAAATTAAAGCTAGTTGAACGTTGAATAAAATAGTTATTTTCATTGGAGTAGAATTTTTCATATTTGGACAAATAAATTCACAAAACATTGATTTTTTGTTATTTGAAAAAAAAAATGTTGCTGTTTGAAAAATGTTAACTCGAGAACTATATTACCTAAAAAGCTCACATATTAGAGAATATATTCTACTTTAAATAATGTGCTATAAAGTGCTTTAGGGTTGTAGGTAGTTTTTGTATGCAGTTTTGGATAGCTTCGAATGAAAAATGATTAAATATTTAAGGTTTTTCTCCAATGAAATAAACTTCAGGGTGCGTGCATCTTAAATACTTCAATATTTACCTTTTTTTCTACTTAAAAGAACTCAAAATGATTTTTTTTTCTTCTGGAACAGCCGCTATTTTTTATTTTTCCTAACAATGGTAGGCAGGGGCATCAATTTTGACTCTTAACTATATATAGCTTTCATTAAAGTAATAAAAATTGGAGTGATATTACTGCTTTTTTCTCTTCTTAAGTTCTTGGACTAATGACATAATCTACACATGCATGTTCTATAATGTTCTGGTCATTACCATCCTTTCCCCATATGTTCCTTCTTTTCTTTTTTGCCTATGTTTATGGCCATAAATGAAATTGAGAATGTCAGCAAACAATAGGGTTAAGTAGATACTGATGTATGTAATCTATGATACTAATGGCTTTGGAATATTTTGTTAATGAAAAGTATTACAAAAGACCAATAAGATAAGAAATGAATACACCTATAAATAAAGGAAATACGTCTTTATTTGACAGAAGGACAATTTATTTTTTTTATTTTTTTTTTTTTTCGGCCAAGACTCCCATTGACAATTTATTGGCTGTAAGCCCTAAAGCAGGTATCGGCGGCTCCTCAAAGGCATGAGTTCTTCAAGCTAGGGTTCGTGGTAAAAGGACCTTATTTTATAGTTGGGGAGGCACTAAATTTTAACAGCTTCCTATTACAAAATCTCCTATAAAAAACTACTAAAACTACTACGGATTTTTTTTTACAAATAAGGTCTGAAGAATCAAACTTTTCCATTGATTACACAACTACAAAATGTACTAAATTTTATCTAACTTGATTTAAGAATTTTACAATATTAGATTGCAAGAGGATAGTTGGGATGGCGGTCAATAGAAATTATTTATTGTTAACGAAGGTTTTACCGCACTTTACAGGGCTTCGTGAGGACTGTCTTGATCGAAACAAGGATGGCAACTGATCGTGAGGACTGTCTTGATCGAAACAAGGATGGCAACTGATCGTGAGGACTGTCT
>NW_027116696.1:80518-82743 GCF_000696795.3 Halyomorpha halys | reverse complement strand
ATGGCAACTGATCGTGAGGACTGTCTTGATCGAAACAAGGATGGCAACTGATCGTGAGGACTGTCTTGATCGAAACAAGGATGGCAACTGATCGTCAGGCAGCCTTGTCCAAGTCCTGCAAAGTGCGGCCAAATGTTGGTTAACAATAAATAATTTTCTTTTACTATTTTGATATCTTTATTAACCTATCTTCTTACAATCTACTTCATACGGTCAACTAACTTCTTCCAATTTAAAACAATAGGCTTTACAATGAACAATGAATTAATAAAATAAAAACCTAAATGGATTAAACTTGAATTGTTCTTTATTTAATATCTGTGGCTTGTAGAAATACTAATGTCACAATTCCTAATTTTAGAAATGAGTCATATCTCTGTAACGTTCGATATATACAGGAGTTATTTGATACGGAGATGTCTTTTACGGCTCAATCTGAAGCTAGTTCAATACTCCATAAAAAAGGTTATGATGAACATCTCCGTAACAGTAGCCGTTTTCACGATATTTGCCAAAATGAATACAAATAGTGTTCATTTCTCGTTGGCAAAATATTGTGGTAAGGAAAATCGTATTTCGGTAAATATCGAATGCAATGATTTCTATTAAGGCTCAATTTGAAGCTTGTTAACTACACCACTAAGCAGTTCCTAATGATTATTTTCTTAAGGATAGTAGTTTTTACGATATTTGCCAAAATGAGTTCACAAAATATTTGTTCTCGTTTTTTGGAGAAAAGAATATTAGATTTGGAAAACTGTATGTGGTATATTATGGAAGATTATTTTTATTGCTACAAACATTTATGTTTTTGGTTTCTCGAGGAGAGAATAACAAACACCAATTTTGCTCCTGCGAAAAATACCACAATTTAACTAAAAATGATGAAACCGTAATGGTATGGTGGGTGTAAAAGGAGGGATCGGGCGGTTCCCATTCGTACTCTTGTTTCTTTTTTCTCCTTTCGTTATTGGTAAATTTTTTTAATAGTTTGTAAGTGTTCATTGTTTATTCCTGAACAATGTGAGCTGATTATTTACATTAGTTACTTCAATAAACAAAATTATAGGTTCTTTAGAGAAAGAATTCTTGAAAAATCCGCATTAAAGTCTTCTCAGACTATTTGAATGAGAATTTGAGCTATTTGATATTCAAGACTATTCAATTGTACATTGAAATACCAAGTTTAATCAAAATCATTAGAGTCATCGTCTTCGAGAAAATCAGAAAAATGTGAAAATCTGTTTTATACCCTCGCAATTCCATTCAATCAATTTTACCGGAATTCTTTTAGTCAGACCCTACGGTATCATCATATACCAGCCTTATAATGTAAGCTTCGTAAAACTATTGGTTTTTGAGCTAAGCTTACCACACACACAGAACACTTTGCGAGACTTGGCACTGTTATCAATTGAGTACTTTTAATAAAACAAATTTCTTCTATTTTAGCCGCTACTGACTCCAGAGCGGGTCGACAATGTTTCATAGTAAGCCTGGGCTACGTAAACCCCTTGAAGGCTTTTATACTGCTATACAGCATCAATGACAGATGTTTACTAGATTAGGACTAGGAGCTATACCTGCCTGTCACAACACTATACTGTCAATATTTGGGCCAAGGATTACTGGATTACTGGATCTTGAGGTGCTTAGGGTAGGAACATCCTTTTGTATGAGCTATCAGGTAAATTCCTTTCATGAAACTGTTATACAAACTCTAACATGTAATCAAGTTTGTGCATTGTTCATTTACGAATCTCTTACGTCAATTATTGATTTAACAAAAGTTTCTCTATAAACCAGTAATGGTACAGTTCATGAAGGTAACGCTAGGCATGACACAACCAGGTTTTTCACACATTTATAGAGATCTGTATCCGACTTGAGATAATTTATTTAAAGTATTAAGATTTTCATTTTATCAATTTGATAATAGTTTATAATTATTTTATGAAAATAAACAATTTTTAGATGTAAAATTCAATAAAATTACATACTTTTGTATTTTATTAAAATGACAAGTGTTGTATACAGTATACTTAAATAAGGAAATATTCCTAATTAGCTGACCCAGAGAAAAAAAAGATTTAAATTTTTAAAAATTTTCCATCCATATATAAGTAATCACAAAAGGTGTATTCATTACATTTATGCAAGTGCAAATATACCTTACGTTTATGTACACACACACACAGACACACACACACACACACACACATATA
>NW_027116696.1:65964-80444 GCF_000696795.3 Halyomorpha halys | reverse complement strand
TACAGATTGGTTTACGTATTCAAAGATGTACATCCTTCAAACATGCCTTTTTTTAAAATTTTGACTTATAGGATGCTTCACAAACCAAAATGAAATGTTAGAGAACTTGTTAGAAAAAATGATTTTAATGAAATAGGTTTTTCGTGATTCACTGGAACAGCTATTACATTACTTTGACTTGTTTTTAGTAACTCAATATTTTTGAATAGGATTCCTTTACAGGCTGCCTCAAAGCAATTAGAGCCAAAAAGTAACTCTGGTCTGTTGAAATTTTAAAAACAAAGCAACGATATGCCCATCCTTGTTTTTGAAAACTTAATATTTCAAATTGACTTTTCTTAAGGCATGTAATTTGGATATTAATTGTTGAATACTATAACGAATAATATAATAATTTTGTTATTCCAAGTTACAGAATTGGTTTAGGAAATATTTATCTACATCTCTGAGCACAATACTTGAACAAAAATACGTGATAATGTTAATGGCCCTTTACCTTCAACGCACAGTGGGATCGATGGTCCCGAAAACCGTTAAATTGATACGGGTTCCAATGCTATACAATTTATATATATTTTCTGCAATGAAAACTTGTTTAGTAATAGGTTTTATGCTTGATCCTGCCTTTTTTCGTATTCTGTTTACTCTATGTATTATCACTTAACTCTTTCAAATTTAAATTTTATTTAGGACTATTGACGTCAGTGGCCACTTATTAGTTAAAGAACTACGGATAGCTTACCTCAAGGTACGTGTAATAAAATACTTTTCTTTTATTCTTTTTAGACAAAAAAGCTGTTCATCCGATTCTTATTTGTTCAAATTTCATTTCTTTCAAAATTAGAGTTCTTGTACGCGTTATTATACTAACAATGTACAAAAAGAAGATGTCTAAATTTGCAAAAATTACATTTCTTGTTCCAAATATTCACTTTTACTGGTTCCTATTCTAGTGCCAAATGCCACCGCATACCAAAAATGGGGAATGAAAACAAGTTACAAAAAATTCATTTTTGAATTATTTCAAGTGAAGAAAATGAGTATGTAGAAAAAGTTTCAATTTTTATCTAGATTAAATAAGGAACAGAGTAAATGCCATTAAAAAGTAAATTTTGAAATATTTAAGGTACAAGTTTATTATAGTCTCCTGAAGTTTATTTTTTCTGAAGAAACAAAAAATATATTCGGAGTTCAATATTCTTAAAAGTACTAAAAACCTTTATAGCACATTATTTATACTGGAGTACATTTTCTAAAATACGAAACTCTTTACGTTCAAAAGTTTTCGAGATAAATTTTTTTTAAAAAGCATAATTTTTTTTCGAAACAATACGCTAATGCCTACTTCTCGGTCATCAAATCATAGCATACGGGCATGTAAATGCTTAAGTTTTTAATATTCAAATCAATTCCCAATCCATCTTTACTGGATTCTTTCTTCAAAGCGAGCGACGGCCGTACAGGACTGTAGGAAGTATTATAATAATTATTGTTCATTCATAATACAAAGTGTAATTTTACTTTTATCTGGAACATCTCATTTGTTTAATAATGACATGAAGAAGCTAGGCAAGTAGTTCCGATGGGGCACATTAATTGGACGACAGGGTGAGTGGGAGGGGTGGTTGGGGTGTGATGTTGCCCCGCCTAGGCCAGGGGTGGGGAGTACGAAGGTACTCATTGGCTGGCAACGCCCACCAGGACCCGCCCTGCAACTTCAGTACGCTCTCAGACCTCAGTCAGTAATGATCTCCATGAACGATCCAGCTGTCGGGATGCTACCGTTCGACGGTATTGGCCTATATGAACAGCCTAAGACGAGGTTCATCTTCAAGATGCCCAGGGTTGTTCCTGACCAGAAAGCAAAGTTTGAATCTGACGAACTTTTTCGTCGTTTGTCAAGAGAGTCGGAGGTGAGTACCAGATAGCATTATTTGATATAGTGTAGACTAGATCATAAGAATATTTGCAATGCATACAAATATAATAATAAGAAAATTGCTGTTCGTTTTTTAATTAGTTGGTTTGTCAATTTCGTCGTTTTCAAGGTGAAGTGGCTTAAATCTCCAGATTTATTTTTTTAACCTGTTTTTCTATTCTCTCCGCATACAGGAAAAACCTAACCAAATATACATTACGTTAATAATAATTAAAAAAAAAAGAAACGATTAATAGAACTACCTACCTCAAAATTACTAATTTACTGCTACATGTAAAATCCACAACCGTGATTTAAAGTGTTTTCAGAAATTTTTATGTGTATCTTTTTTACGTTTCACCGACATTATGAATGCCAAGTAACTAACTTCGGACGCGGAAGTTGCTAGTTAATTATTAATGATTAACTTAATAATTATTTATTAAGAGAGGTGATAATGAAGTAATTCATTGTATTGAGCAAGTTGTATAAATAGTTTGCGAACGTTTAAAACAAAATGTTTGACAGAAATTCAGTTGCTCAACAAAGGTATTTGAATATATATAGATTGTTCTCAATAATCAGTTTTCGTGTATAAACCAAGTAGTTATATATTTTTTTTTATACTCTTTCTCATTTTTATTACTTATTTATAGGTATATAGAAGCTAAATATGTCGATATTGGTATAAATTTTGTCTGACGCAAAAACTTAAATTTTTTGTTTTGTACTCAATTTTTATTTTCTATGAATAAAGATAGATATTTTCACTGGTCATTAAATAGGCGCCTAGGCTAGGTACATAGGTATTACGTTACAGTACAGTATTAGTTTCCAGAAATATATATTTTTCAAATAATATTAATAAAGAGCATTTATTATATTTACTGAATTTATATTTTCAATTATTATAACCTTCATATTTTAATATAACTTTACTTATATCTGTTCAGCATGAGCCGTATCGGAGACTCAGGTGCTTACTTAATTTTCAATAAAGTGATGATTACCAACAGGTTCAAAAGATTGTGTCTTGCCTTTAAAATGATATTAAGAACTATCAGAACAGTATTATATACTTACAAAATTTACTAAATATCTTGATACTTAAACGTTTGATAAACTACATCTTCAAATTTTATTTATAAATTGATAAATATTATTTAGTTTAACTGTCGTAAATTAATATCTTTGGTATTCTATTATTTAATCTACTTGTAAGAGCTGTCAATATTATTGTAAATTACAAGACTTTTTATTATGGAATATTAGCATTGTAGATTCAACTTTAAAACTTACGAAATTAACTCTTCAACTCTTTAAATTTGGTAACTATTCTTAACTCGGTATGTTTTTTAAATAAACGTTTAATCCTTACTGACCACTTGAAGGAGTGACTTATCTATCCCCTGCGGATGAGCCGTGGGTAGCAAGTGCTTCATTTGCGGTATAAATAAAGTTGAACTTTGTACGTTAAGAACTCGACTGTTATAGAAAATATAAATTTTCGCTTTTAATACTTATAGAATATAATCTTTATGTGGTATATCCTTACTCTGTACATGTTTAAAGAAACCATTATTCAGCATTTATACATCGTGTTTGTTTTACTTTTGAATTTATTAAATAATTTTAACTGATTTGAGGTAGATTTCATTAAATCAGAATTTTAGAAATTTATAAAAAAGTGGGCAGGAGGGAGAAAAAAGAACGATAACTAAACTGAGTTCGGTTTTCACTTTAATGTATATAGAAAACTCGATTAATTTTTGAATTTACAATTTTAATATGGTTACTTAACAATCTATGATTCAGAGTTTTTAGGTAGGCCAGTTTTTGATTTCAATATTTTAATTTGTTTATTTTTTCACAAGCTATAAACAGGTTGAACAATTGTACAAGTTCAATCCCGATCATTTTTAATTTTTATATAATAACAGTTACCAATCTTACCTCTACACGCCACAACCCCTGATGAAGACCTGAAACTCAGGTCGAAACGTCGGCATAAAATAAATAAATATCGTTTTGTTTATTTATGTTGTTCTTTGCTGACCGCACCCCCCGACAAACTTCTTCAAGCATTAATCTACGGTCAACTATCAACACCTCATTTTTAATTTTTGTTCGATATTCATCGGGTCAAAGCAGTGGCATGTGGCTTGTATTTTGAGAGCATTGTTAATTTTCTAACATTTTCGAGTTTTCTATACCTTACGTAAATTTGGATATTTAATGGAATGTCATAATTATTTGTATGTATTCTTATAGTAAATGAAATTTTAAGATGAGTACATATTAGGAACAGAGGGGTATTGATATTGTGTACATAAAGCATCCACTGTTTCGGTGCTAAGTAACATCCAGTTCAATGATTCATTTTTACAGTAATTCCTTCTTTATATTTTACAATTTACAATCTTTTAGATTCATGTCCATTTTATAAAAATAACAAAAATTGTGTGAAAAAATGTATGCTTCACAGTTGTCATGCGCGGAAAGGGACACCCTCCCGCCCTTCTTAGTTAAATTACCCGAGGAGAATTTTGATCATTTTTAAACGAGAAGTTTTTGTAAAAAGCTTTTAAAAAATAAAATAAAAAAATGTTATAATTTAGCAGATTAGACAATTTAACAAAGTGCAATACACTCCTTCCTACAAGGAAGGTGCCATGGTGCCTTTGCAATGTGGGTTTCTTAAAGATAATTTTTGTTTGTTTTACTCCTCGTAAATAATATACCATCTAACGTAGCATATTGTAACAAGTAAAGTTTTTTTTATTTCAATGAAAATTCTTATTTAACGTCGCTAAAAATGAAACTGACTTGCTTTTTCTCGCCGGGGGGGGGGGGGGAACTATTGGCCTACTTTAGTTGAATCGACTTTTGGTTTTTCCTCTTTTTGTATAAATTTAAATTCATTTAATGTATACAATCTGTATTTTTTTTCCTAATTATTGTTTATGTAAGAAAACAAATCGATTGGTGTATAATAATCACACTGTGCTATCATATGAGTAAAATATTAAAACAATTTGAAATGATCGACATAGCAAAGTGACATTAAATATTTTTTAGGGAAAAATAAAGTTGATATTTGTTTTCCATGCATCAACAAACCCTTCAGTACTAGTTTTCATATTAATGAAAAAATACTTTTATTTTTTATAGAACTATTTGCCAAATCTTGGAAGATATTGAGATTAAAAGAGCAGACAATTCCAACAGCAACGTTGGAACAATAACCACTACGACTGTGGTTATTGATACCAAAATGGATAGGTCGGAGTACGATTAAAAATATCTCCATTCAAGACCAATCTGGAAAACAGATAACTGAGATAGTCCAGAATTTGATTTGTTGATTGGGTAAAGAAAGAGAACCGAAGAAAATAAAGGAAGGTGGGCCTGCAGTAAAAGAACTAGTGGCCGTCAAAGGTCTCTCATGAATAATATACCCAGAGGATTCTATCATTGGTCACGTTGTGATTTACCCACCTTCGAATTTAACTGTATTGTATTTACTTTAAAATTAATGACTCTTATATTTGAGAAATGCCAAAAAACATTGTTCTATGCAGCTCTCCCCTTCCACTCTTCTCCAAACAACGATACGAAAGTGCCTCGCCCGAGAATTCGCAACGGGCCTCTACCTCTTGTCACAGAACTGCTTCTGAGAGCCAAAAACCGAATGAGGAACTGGCTTTAAGCTGAAGGGTGTTACCTTGACGACCCAGGGGTCTTGAGCTGCTTGCTGGTTCCCCTCTCTTCCCATCCTTCTCTTCAGTTCATCCATTTCAATCCGAATAACTGGCAATCTTCAATCCAAGGCACTGTATTAAATCATCTAAAAGCTGTTAAATTTATATATTTAATGATGTGTAATGTACCTCTTGTAACTTCAAATTCTAATAGGAAACATCGGATTATGCCAAGAAAATAGAACAGAGCATGAGAATACTGAAAGATACAGCATTTCCAAATATATTTGTCTGTGTTTAGGAACACAGACATTGTCCTGAAATATTTTTTAAATTATTGATATTTTTTGTTTTACTATTATTTCCTTGGAGTTAATTTTGATTGTAAACATAGTTAATTTTAAAAATAATTACAGTTGACCTTGAAAGCATTAAATCTTATAATGTACCAAGGATGGCGAGGAAGAAGTCGGCAAGCCAATGCTATTTAGCGTGAAAAGTAACGAGTATATTGAACAATATTTTTGATTTGTATTAAATTTTAATAGTATCGTTGCACGTTATACAAACGAGGTTTATAAAGCACACATAACACTAATACTCATTTATTATTTTAAAAATTAATTGGATGATGTAGAATCTAAGGGATATTTTGATATTTGAAGATGAAAACTATCGGTTAAAAAGTTTAAATGAAGGATTGTGAAGAAGACTTAAGTCCACGATGGAGTAATGCGGCGATAAAAGATAGTATACACATTTGAAAATCTCAATTACCTTTGAGAAAAAGATTGAAACTAATAATTTCAACAAGAAAACAAGTGGTAAACATGGAAATAAACATCAAACTGCGCTCATCAAGTCTGAAAATATATTGTGAACGTGTCCGACCGCTCTCCGATATATTTATGTCGAAATTAAACTTTTTGAACACATTCATAACGCCAAGCCTAAAAAAATAGACAATCCTTGAAATGTGAAAACATTTTTACTCTCCCACTGTCTAAGGCTGGAGAGCTTTGTAATCACATAAGAAAAAAAACAACTCTGAAACAAAAATTACCAAATAACGTATTACATTTTGGATTTCAAGGCATAAATTTGATCATATTTCTGTCTAAATTCAAATTTTTGTTGCAGATATATAATCGATCGAACCGTTAGTTCAACTTCGATGATAATTTTCGGAAATGTGCGGATAGGTGTCTGGTTGGACTCTTATAGATTTTTAGCAAATTACCATCAGTTACTTTCGCTTATGTATTTTAATTGAGGGACCAATATTTCAATAACGGTATGACTTAGTTCAACTTGAGAGAAAAGTCGAAAATTGGTCATGGCCTAGTATAAATGTTATCGAGTTTCATTTTTTACTTTCGCTTTGCCAGATGAAAACAATTTCCTGGTGTATTTTGTGTTTCAGGAAACAAAGCATTTACAAAACGCAAAAAGTCGATTAGTTCTGAATTTGTGTTATGTTGTTGACTTTGAAATGATATTTTATTTCATACCGGTGTTGATTTTTGAGTGAACCTGAAAAAATGAAATTAAGGTAATGAATGGAAATGATTTAAAAATTGATTTTACCTGTTGGTGGCGATAGCTAAAATTTATATCTTTTTACATTTATTACTATTTAAATGAAAATATTCTCAAGAAAACTCCTTAAAACATATTAAGTTTTGCAAAGTTTTCTATTAAAAACAACACAGGCTTTTATAATTTTATATAACGAATTTTGACTGCAGATTATTTTTTTTTCGACGCGCAAATGTTATGGATAGACTTAAAATTCCATGCCTAAGCCTGATGCAACATATGAGGCGCAGATTATTTGGGTTTGCGATTAGTGCATAAACACATTTCACATGATTGAAACCAATATTTTAAAGGATTATTACTTAGAGAAAAGAGAGTGATTTCATCAAAAATAAATTTCTTTAATTTAGAAGAGTTATATACTTGAAATTAATTATGCTGTTTTTAACGCAGCATCTTTGGGGGGAGTTTGAAAAAAAAATTGAAGGCTGTATGTTTGGGAGTAAGGTTAAAGTTAGTCTTTTTTCTGGAGACGCATAGGAAAAACGCTTGCATTAGGTTGTAGTCATTCTTAATTACGTCACTGATCTGAAGGCATGACTGAGGAGGAAATCCAATAACACTTAAAGAGAACTAAAACAGCCTGTAATGTTGAAAAATCTAATAGTTTTTTTCCGTTTAGTTTTCAATTTTTGAGCTCATAGCTCATAGCTTTGTCATTCCAAAGTTCATATATTTATTTAGTTATTTGAGGAAATACAAGATACAAATAAAAATATTTTTCACTATGTTCTTAAGGAAAAATAAGGTTCAACTGGTTTATAGTACAATATAATATGTATGTGTAAGATTAACAATTAACAAATAAGGCTTAAGCCTTAAATAGAATTCATGCGATATAAAGAAATTTTTGTCCATAAAAAAAGTTAAGAATGATAACTCTAGGAAATAAAGGTTTTCTTTAAGCTATGGTGTTTCTATATGTTTTAATTTTATCTTTGAGACCCCCTCTTTTGTCACACTAGTCACATTTATTCTCGTATCGAGTGCATACTTCGTGAGACCATCTTGGAAAAGATACACATTTAAACCACTCCTTCTATTTCGTTTCTTTTATTTCCCCCCTCTAAACGCGTTTGTCTTACAAGTATTAGATGATATTTTAAGACCAGAGCAAAAAATTCGTTTCTCTTCAAAAACTTCTTAGAAAGCCTATCTTATGAAGGCAACCGATATGTTCAAACACAAACCGAACTCGCCTAAGACACCACACGGCTCTTGAGCTGCTTCTTGGACTATTTGCCTGGCCCGTTTATTCGACTGTTACAGCTACCCCGGACTTATCTTACCAGTATGAATATTCTCTGTCCAGAATCATAGCTGTTCTTACTGGGAATATTTAACATAAAATATTTTAATCCTATATCTAACACCCTGAAAGTAACCTGGAAATATTTAGAAAATCATTTTTTTTTCTTAACTAACATTTTACAACTAGTTGGTTGCTATGACTATTCTAAGGTGCGCTGAGAAGAGGAGGCAATAAGGAAACCATTATGACAAGGTCGCCAATGACGTACTGGAAATCCCGACTGTTGGCTAACACCTAGTTGTACCGCTGTCTATATTTAGTTCCAAACAGAACTATTGAATGTCTTGTACAATAGTGGCCAACTCCTCCTTTTCTAGCGTCAATTATTTCAGATTTCGTTTCCACTATCATCAGAATTGGCATATAGCTTAGATTGGCTTATAGCTTAGTTTAAAATTGAAATAACATTTTTGTAATACACGTTACTAAAGTTAATTAATTGTTCATTGCAATATTTCATGTTGTTTATAATAAAAATTTAATCCGATTTATGAGGAAACTGAATATATTTGATCTGTAATTTAAATCACAACTGAATCGAAATGTCAGAGAAAAAGGGCGTTGCTATTTGGAAGAGAAAGCAGATTTTCAATAGATTGCACGGCTTAGCCGGAGAAGGGGATTTTATTGATTGCTTAAAACAAGATGGCCGCTGATACACTCTCTCGATGTTTACCTCCAGGACTACAGATGTTAGTTCCGGTGTAAACAGCAGTAAACTATTGCTCCATGTGACCGTTTAAAAGAGAAAACAAGTAGCTCTTGAGAATTCTATGTTATCTTCCTATCCATCGTCATTTATATTATATCATTTCATAAATTCTTTGTAATATTTATTCACTATATTAGTAGCAATAATATTATTACATTCCAAATTTATAATTCAGATAATATTTTAGATAACTAATCATAATTTATTAATATTACAGATTTAAAACAAAAAACGTTTTGAAATTAATTTTTGTTGATTCTTTTTTGTACAGAAACCGAAAATAAACTCTATTTTATTTAGTCACCTTAATAAATTGTATGGTTGTTTCACATATATAATTATATAGTATATATAAATAAATATATATGATATATTTTAACATACTGTTAATTTTATTGCTAACTTCGGAATTAGAGAAAACCATTTTCCACTGGCACCAAAAGATTTAAGTATGCATTAGTAATGAAAATTTTCTAGTTGATCTAGAAAAATGTGCAAACAACTTCACTCTCTCGTTAAAGTGAGAAAAATTTCAATTATTTGTTTATGTTCGAGATTTATATATGTATACGAATTTTTTGTGGTGTTGAATACGAATATGAAGTTAGTGTTTTATTTAAAATTTTTAAACTATTTTATTTAATTAAAAAAATATTAAATAATAATTAATTATTAAGTTGTTAAAGTAATTAATAAGTTGAAATTATTAAATAATATTTAATTTTCTGCGTTTTTTTGGGAGGGAGATAGTAATACTTAATCTACTCAATTAGTAACACGGGTCTAATAAAGAAAAAAAATGATATTTTTCTCACTTGCCAGAGAGTAAATTAGTCTGAACATTTTCCTTGATCAACTTATTTTGATATCGTTAGACAGACCATCTTTCTCTCTTTCGGATGACTATTTATGCTGAAAATATACTTTATACATTTCCGGCATAAATTGTTACTCAAATTTACGTAATATTTTTAACACAATACCTTCTATCTCAAATTTATATTAACCTGTTAGTGTATGATTATTGGTATCCCAAAATTGCGTCCCATATCATGAATTTATGAAAAATCTTTACATGACGGAAGAAAACGGAGTTCTGCTTTCTGTTTCACCACAAACATACAAATCAAACAAAATCGTCGAATAAAATTTTTAGTTGTAGATTTGTTTAATTTGTAATTTGTTCCTAAGTGGTGGTTTTCTGCATTTGTAAATCTTTCAAATCCAGTTTTGATCCTTTATTTGAAGGTTTACACCTGGAATCTAGGCCGCTATAGCTTAGCATAATGCGTACTGAGTTGTCTCGAAAACAAACATCGAGTTGTATAGTATTAGGTATTATTTTCACTACGTTGACAAGATTATCAAACACCTACGTATATGCGGCCTGAGGTGTAGGCAACCAATTCGGTTACTTTTGGTGACCTGAATTTATTGTGTATAGTCAAGTAAAATATTTTGACAAGGAGTATACGCTGGTTGTATATCGTCGGTACAAAGCCAAACTGGCGTATCTGCAAATTTCTGAAAACATCGAGTTTGAATCATGGTTTAAAATATAAGGCAGCAACCGTTCTATAATTTCAATATCTATAATATGTTGATCATTCTCTACAACATACCGATGAAGTCACAATCAGTTTTTTTTTTCACTGTAAAAGAATGATTTCATTAAATTCTGGTTTCTGAGAAATAAATATTTTGTAAAATGCAGTAATAACTGGATATTACGCACACCAAGAAGCTTCTTGATTCAGGCATTTATCTTGTACATATTTCGGTTTTCATGATCCTAAAATGGTAATATCAAATATTTAAAAAAAATATTTGAAAGGTAATGTTATCTTGAACTAGAATATTGTTCCTAATTAAAAAAATCAACGATTAGAGTCTCAATAATATGTTGTAAATTGCAAATGGAGGCATTGTTTAAATATCAAATGTTTAATACAAATATTGTTAATTACCTAAACTATTTTTGTTTTCAATTTTTATTAATAATATTAATAAATAAAGTTTGTTATTATCTTTCTCTGACTAATTGACAAAATTTTGTGAATAGGTGCGGTTCACGGGGTACCGGGACCGTCCGACGGAGGAGAGACAGATCAGGTTCCAGAACGGCTGCAGAGAGGGGCACACCGAAGTGGTAACAATCTCAACTTCTTATCCTTTATTGACTATGAAATGAACATTATTTCACCATCATCTTATTTCAGGCATTTGTCGCTACTGGGACTAACATGCAGCTTGTGTTTACCCCGAGTACGAATGGATACCACATCCCCGGTAACAGGGACTGCGACTTCGAGAAGGAGCACGGCAAGGTATGGATTCTATTTAATCTATTCAATCTATATGTCCATTTTCTTTTAGGATTAATAAACCATTTTTTTTTTTAACTTTGCAATACATTCATTATTTTAGCTGAATCATTATCAATAATAAATACCAAAATGCCTCCTGCTATGAGTAATGTGAACCTGGCTAGGCCTTTCGATCTTACTCATCGACATGCTTTCGAGAGTTATTCGAAATGTTACTGTTCCTTGTTAACTAGATAATCCTGCAACAGTGTACTTACGATCGGTCACATATTTGAGAAATGTCATTTTTATTCTGCGAACTTGAGTAGATTGGGAGTAGGACCGAGTGTATCGGATGCTCTGAATGATGACCAGAAATACGTGGAAATGGTCTTAGTTTTCTTAAAAAGGAATGGCCTTTTGAATAAGATTTAAACCAGAAAATCTGTTATACGTAATAAATTATCGAAATTATTTAAAGAGAAAAATAAAGTGAAGTAGATTTATAAATATAAACGAAACAGAATTATAAAGCACGAAACATAGGGCTGATGACCTCAGGGTTTTACGCCTTAAAGCCCCAGACAACAACAACAACTAGATAATCCTACAGTCGAAATTTTACTACGCAAGTTTATACATTAGTAACGAAGATGTTAAATAAAAACAAATGGCTTTATTCAACATTAAGAATTCGATATGTTCCTTTTTAACTATTCAAAAACATCATTAACCTCTCCTGTGAATGATTTTTAAACAAAATTTCATATATAAACTTTCTGAAGTGCAATACCATTTCGAGTGTTTTCTCTATAATTTTTTATAAATTGTAAAAAACATTGAAATAAAGCTTAGAATAACTAACTAACTATCTAGGTATGACTATTCTCTAAAATTATCACGGCCTATTTGCAAAGTCTACAAAGAAACCTACTTGGATATTGGCATGATGTACAGAAAGCCGAATCTAAAATAAAAAATACCTGTAAGAACATTAATAAAAATATACATTTAAAGTCAGGTTCGAATTTTAAGTACATATACTAGTGAATTTATCAAACTGAACTAAATAATACCCGAGGCGGTGAGTCAAAAAATTAATTTTTAAATATTTTTAGTTGTTTATGTTAAAAGTGCAAAAAAAAAAATGTTTGTAACATTTGTTTTTTGGAAATCCATCTCTAGTTTTTTTTCTAATTTATTTTTCTTAATTTAAGCTGTAATTTGGACGTTGTTTGTTAATATTCATAGCCAACAAGGCCATATCTAGAACAAAAACTGCTCTCTCATTATTGGTATTTTTCCGTGACGCAACTGTTGTAATTTATTTTAAGCAACATCAACTTTTTATGCATTGCCATTTTAAATACATTTATTTCCGCTATTTCAAAAGCACAATCTTTGTGCTCGTCCTGGTGAGTGTGATTCATTATCGTGATTCAGCCCGTATAACTTTTGAAATCTGTAAATATTTAAATAAAGAATAAAAAATGTTGATATGCTTCAGATATTAACTTAATGAAATTCACAAGTATGATATTATTTATCTGACCAGGTGTATGAGTAACAGTATATCGAGCTCTATCTAACAAAGCCTGTTATGTAAATGTAACACAACCCGCCGCCCCCCTAATATAACGGATTAGCTTTACAAAATGGCGAGGGGTGAGCTGTCAAAATGGCGACGACAGATCAATAGCCGAGTTTATATCGTCCCTTCCTCCATCTGCTCTTAGGAAGTACAATGGCGAGTCCCTTAGGGAGCTACAGTTGACAAAAAGTATAGCCCTCTCAATAGGCAGTGCCACTGTAAATAGATACTAGCATCATTATCTCATTGTAGCTGTCGACACAACACCATTCTTACTTTAGAGCTACCTCCTCAGCTCTCCACTTCTCCAAGGAGGTAGGCAGGCAGGCTAAATAAGCGGGCTCCATGACAAATATCAGATTACAATAATGGTGTGTAAATAGCAATATTTCGATGCAACCGAGGATGAGTAACATTTTGCTCTAAAAATAATAATAATTAAATAAAACTAGCTACATTAAAAAAATAAATAAATTTTTCCATCTTCCTAATAATTACGTTGCACATAAATTTGATAAATCGTGGTGCCTTATTAACTATGTCGTGTAATTAGGGAGACCTATAATAACAACTCATGCAATCATTAGACATTTACTTATCAGATTTAAAAAAATAAATAAATAAAAGTAAAAGACTTATAAGAAGGTAGCTAAAAGATTCTTTATCGTTATTACTCATTCTTTCACGTGTACCATTTGAATGGCCTATTAAATAGTTATTTATAAAATCAAAACACTTTTTGAACCCAAAAACATTGAGAAAGTGGATGAAATTATAAAACGGCGTGAAACCTGACCTCCGTGTTAGCTTACTTATCTTAAATTTAAAACGTCGGAAAATAAATAGTTATAAACTATTTTCGTTTCTCCTTTGACCGCAACCCTGACCATCTTCCTATATATTTAAATTTAAAACATTCACTCATCATTTAAAAATCTCTGAAGGAGATTATAACACTAAAAATAATAAAATATGACATTAAGCTAAAAATTCAAGTGACAAAAGGGTAGACGTGGAGATCAAAAAAGTATCTCAGAATAAGAAAAAAAAAATTTTTAGGCAACTAAATGAGTTTTACTATTTTGAGATTCTTTTTGCCACGGGGCACCTTAACATATATTATATATGCAGTCAATTAATTCACTTAAGATATCAGTAGGCTTAGGTAAAGTTGTGGTATGGACATTAGTAATATTAAATTAATATTACTTGTATATTGTATTAATATTATCTGTAATGTAGAACATGGTTTAAAACCTATTACTTAATAAAATTGGCCCGCTTAATACATTATCTCAGCTTTTCAAATTTATATTATTTTTTCATAATAATATATGAAAA
>NW_027116696.1:63008-65914 GCF_000696795.3 Halyomorpha halys | reverse complement strand
TATATATATATATTGTATGCTATAACTTAGATTATATGCTACGATTAAAAGTGTAGATTGTTATAAATAAAACATGGCTCAAATCTTATAAATAAATTTTAGGTGGAGGCAATATAGTAGAGTTTGTAAAATTTTCAATTCCGCATTGTAAGCTCATTGCTCAATATATTTAATTTTTCTTTTATCTTATCCTTCAAGGAATTGCTGCTGTTAATTTCATATAACAATCTTTTAAATTTATTTTTCTGAGACAGTTCACTTTTGTATTGAGGTCTGTAATGATATTACCAAATGTTTGGTTGATCGTCGTCAGATTTTTTGACATTGAGTTTTTAAGGAAGCAAATTCATACTCGTATTCTTTTTTAAAAAATGAATAAAATGTCTAATTTTAATAGTTCAAACATTACGTGACCAAACCCAAACCCAATTACAAAACCGTAAAATCCAAACCAAACGGGATAATCTACAGAGAAGCTTGGCTTTTGAGGCTCCATATTAAGTAAATATACCATTTACAGTGTATCTGTATATTTATAATAGTTATTTATATTTTTATTTACAATAACAATTATTGTATCTATACTTTACTTCTTTTGAAGGTTTTTATGTAGTTTGACAATAGCTTTGAGAATAGTGAGATCTCTTCTTCTATTATCAATTAGTTAATCTATTGTCAATAAGTTAAAACTTCGCCTGTTGAACTATCAATGAATAATTTAACGCGTCCAGTTAATTCTCTCTTCTTACACAACTACCATATTTCGTTTAGCTGCTGAGTGGAGTGAACATGCGGAAACAGCTTGTCCATCTCTATTTACAATTTTTATAAAATAATTTTCAAAAACAAATCAACCTAACATGTTTTCGTATATAAACTATTTTTTGGTAGAGTTAGGAGAAGGGAAGTTGTATTAGGTGCTTTCGCGCATCATATTAATAAATATGCTTATTATATATTCATATTTGTCTTCCTAATCATGAGACTATCGTGTAAGGTTCACCAGCCATTATCCGTTGTAAATAATTCTTAAATACTATTATACAAAACAGAATGTTTATCGTATTTCGTATTCGCTAACTGCAAAAACTACTGAACCAATTTTTACCTGCTTAAACTGGGTCATTGTTATGGTCTCCATGAGGTTGAATACTAAAATCCCGAAAAATCTCTAAAAATCTGAAGCTAAGGGTTTACAATGCCATGATAAAGCCAGGTCTGATCTACGGCTGCGAGGTCTGGGCTCTATCAAGTACCATAGATAATAGAAGCGAAAGCTTTGAACGGAAAATCCTCAATACAATTACAGGAGCGATCTGGGATCCGATCCTTAATAAATGGTGGAGAAGAACTAATAGTGAACTGCTTGCAGAGTCAGTCAATATCTAATGATATGAAGGCATGGAGGTTAAGATGGGTGGGGGGACATGTGGCTCGAAGGATTCCATCAGGACGCCTTTAAACAACAATTAATGCAAGTATGGTTGGCAAGAGACCTCCTGAGAGGCCAAAAACTAGATGGATAGACAGAATCGACAAAGATATGAAAGAGCTTCATGCAGCAAACTGAGAAACAGTTTTCCAAGACAGGCAAGGGTGGGGATGGTTAGTTTGGGCGGCTAAAGATCTAAGTCCTAGTATATCAACAATTAGTTTCATATAGTCAAATATCGGGTGGTACTCAACATAGCTTGGGACGGAAGACTGCCCTAAGCAATATCATTAATTTGAATAATTAAACTCCCACGTTACATTTTAATAGCCCTTACTAGTTTAGATTTAAGTTTTATATTGTTTTCAAATTCGGTTTAAAAACTAAATTTTTTTTAAAAAATATTTCTAATGTACATGGCGCACTTCTAAGAGCAAGATTTGTTTCTAATACTAGAGAACGGGTTACCTTACTTTCCAAGCTGTAACCGTGAATATCCTCAAATTGGGAAGAGGTGGGGATTGTTGTTGCGAATCGTTCACAGTGAGCTGATTATGTGAAGGGTGCTAGTGGGAGGTCTTTAGGATCGGTCGGCTGCCTCTGCAACAGGGCTGAGAGGGCTCATGGGAAAAATGCATAGACAATAGCCTGACTACCTGCCACGTGCCCGCTAACGAGCTTCCGACAACAAACACAAGTTCACTCCTTTATTAACCATCAATTAATTCATTTTCTTTTGTCTATTTTTCTCAACAACTATGGTTTGGAAGACCGTTGTTTGATCTTTTAGACAGCACGCACCATTTTGAAGCTTATCTCGATTCAAATTATTGATTCCACTACCTCTTTCATCGTGGAAGGTAGTAATGGTAGTAAATGCAGGAGCTGTATTCGAAAAATTGTATTCTAAATTAATAAAATATGTGTACATATACCCACCTCCTAGAGACATGGAAATTCTCGATTTCAGCTACAATCTATTAAGTTCACCCTCTGATTTAACAGTGTAGAGTAACTCTGAGGTCAGGGAACCCTCCTGTTGCACATCCGGTTATTATAAAGTGTGTCCTGATCCTTTAATTAAACCAATAGGTGATATATATTTTATGCTGGACCCATCGAGTTAATCCTCCCATCAGGGAAGTATAGTCTCATCCACATTTTTTCAATAATTAATCACTCCTAAGTAAACGAGAATGGTGAGAATACTCACGTAGTGTATTCCCGACCGGTTATGACCTGACTATCAGCTATACCCATGAGGGTATTTGGACCATGGCCTCATCAGAAAAGAATCCGTTGGAGGGAGTATGTTTATCTCTTGAGCAGAATTGAACAGCTGTAATCAATATGTCATAATTCCAATAACTTCCCGAAAACTTGGGAATTTTGAGAATACTTATAGGAATGAGTATACAGAAGGGTGTAGTCAGGCGTTCTACCAATAAACTACCGATCCATATATTCTTGTATA